>NC_049203.1:45155737-45238031 GCF_013347855.1 Anguilla anguilla | reverse complement strand
ACAGTGCATTCCTGAAATATCATTGGTTCCCCTAGAACTGTTTTCTGGCCTGGTGGTACCACTGAAAAACCACTAAACAGACACAACACGCAGGGTGGCATAATGGCAGGGTCAGATGGTGAAGCAGGCAGTCTGCAATTTCTATTTGCTTTCAATATTCTGTTTGTTCTGTATATTTACGACTATGAATGATCACAAGGAAAGGATAACTTGATACAATGTGTTTATTGCTTAATAATAAGATGTGCAACCTCTGCCACATTATAATCAAGACTCCACAATTGCTAACAGAGGATATTTAATAATGTTACAAACTCAAATTAATTTACATTAAATTGAATTATAGTGTCAGGCAGTTGCTGGGTCTGAAACATTGCTATTGGAGGAAAAAATAGGGACACGCCTGGCATTACTTTGCAGGTTTACCAAGATTTTATGCACTTTGTGCATTGATGTTAACATTCTCTAACCTTTACCAAAATATTAGCACATTGTGAACATAGGAGAACAACTTTTTGTTTTAATACTTGGTTATCCGTCCCCTATGTTGGAGTTTTTAGTTTTTTAGGCTATTCTCATAAAATGTCTTCTTACCGTGAAGAATGCAACCAAAATCCATTGCTGTTACCGTCACAGCACTTTCGACACAAGCAATGCCGGAAGCGCTGTCCTAAAATTTGTTCGTACCATGAAGAGTGCCTGACCCGCAAGCATAGGAAATGCATTACCATGGGGGCACAGTTATATTGAGAAATAACATTTTGGAAAAAAGGCTATATGTTGTCAGTGCATTTAGATCAAACCTTCCGGCGTTGTTTGTGTCGAAAGTGCTGTGACGGGTAAAAAGTGCTGTAAGAAGAAATTTCACGACCACCTTCAACCATACTGACACAAAGTGGTAATGCTAGGTTGACAGTTCAAACAAGAGAAGTACAAGAAAATATTGAATACCAGAAACTTACTTTCACTAAGCTCAGCAAGGATAAGTAAAGTAAAGAGACTGACCACAGTTCAGTGAGACTGACAGCAACATAGAACACAATGAGCCATATAAGAACTTGTTCTTATATGGTTCATTGATAGAATGCTGCAGTGACACTCTTATCGCATCCCAGGCTACAACACAGAGGTTGACTCATAATTCGGAAAAGCACCCCACAGAGGGTACCAAGCCAAATGATTATTGATTTCCAAATGAATGAATATTTGGCGTCATTTCCAGCATTTTGCCTGGCAGCCCACCAGGTCTGTACAATTATAGGGGAAACACTGGATATGGAAAACAAAGTGCAATTATTTTGTATCTGACTGGCAAATAAAAAACACCTCTTGAATTCAAAAAGACAATAGACTATTTTCTTTTTTTTACTTAATCGGAGCTGACCATCGGTTGTTTTCGAACTATCGGCCGATGGCAGTATTATTAGCCGATAACAATCAGTGGCCGATCAATCGGTGCATCCCTAAACAAGATGTTGAAAATAGCCCAAATTTCAAGTCAGGTAGCCCAAAATAGCCCAAATAAAAGGACAACGAACATTTGAAGCTGTCTGATCTACACTAGTCATTATAATTTGCACTCTCATACGTAGGCCACTGTATTTGCTTTTGAAGTTCACTCTGTGGTTGCTTTTGTATTTCGTTATTTAAAAGCACATCTTATGTATAGTCTGGGTAGGGCGTCAGATGAACCCTTTCACATGTAACCCTTTTCTGAATTATTTCCAAAGGCCTCAGCATGATTTTATTTTCTGGCTGTGCGCCAGCGGTTCTGGAATTGGACTGTTACATCACACTAGTCTTCGTAAGGTTGAAGTTGCTCTTGATAAGAGTGCTGATTGAGATCAGAATACCTTACCGTAATTGTAACCTTACCCATTAGTGGGGAAATTGCCAAGCTGCCCCCCTGCCACCTTCACCCTACGTCACGTGACCACCTGTGTGTAGCTTAGCTTTGTTTAGCAGCTGCTGTTGTTATTTATCTCCAGTTATGATTGCATTTAATTGGATATCTGACTATTTAATTTAATATATAAATGTACAATGAATATAACAACACTAGATGGCTCAACGTGCGTTAGGCATGATGAGCTCATCTGATTTATAAGCTAGCTACATGCACTGTCTATCTCATTAGTATCAATACAAATATCAATGTAATCCAATGGTTTGTGTGGTGAAAATGTATTTATTTGCAATATCATTCACATTTTCAAATACAAATTATGTATTCCAATTCTAGCAAACATTGTAATGGACACCCATGATGTTTGTAATATATTTTTTGAAGGTTGCACTGATCACAATATGCTAAAATAAAGCTAATCACATGGGCACAGCCATATAATGTCATCTGGTCCAACCAAAGATGATAATGTGACAAAGATTCCTCAGTTGTTTTGGACAGAAGACTTGATAGATAGGGAATTGGTAGCGTTATGTTGGGAGCGAGTGGAGCATCTTTCTTATATCATCTTTGGTTAAATGTGGAAAATCAATATTACTATCAGATAAACATTACTGTCAGAATGAGTTCCACTTTTGCAGAGTGTTTAGTCAGTTATTTTGATCACTGGTGAGTTTACCCATGATGTGAAAAAATCTAATGTAGCAATTAATTTGTTTAAATTCTGCTTTCTGTCAGCCTGTAGGTAGCTCATTTTGTCACCTTGGTTAGCATTTGATAACTGTATAGCCAAATACATTTGTTGCTACTTCTGACCAAGTGTGAACATCTCCATAAACAAACAAACGCTCATATTGAGGACATAAAGATCAGGGTTGTAAAGAGTTTCTTCAGTGAAATGTTTTAGTGGAAAATAAGTGTGGTTAGTCCTAGAAAAAAGCCAGGCTCCACCTACTACACGATTTTGAAAAATGCTTCCAGTGGGCGGTGGAGTAGACCTGTCCATCTCATTTGCATAAAGTACACTCTATGCAAATGAGTTTGTACAGCACAGCTGTGCCTGGCTCTGATCAAACTGTCAAACTAGGCATTGCAGATCAAATATGAATCAAGATTCAGCAATTACATGGCCTACTTCAAAGGCTTGTTGTTCTTGGTTTTTACTGATTTTTAGCACACAATACCTGGAACTGATCAGATTAAACAGATTTTCTCCTGGATTTTATATTTCCTCACTTCAAAAAAACCTGCTCCTGCTTGTGTGAGATTAGGTAAACAGTGTTCTCTTGTGTCAAAATTCAACCTTGTCAAGCCCCACCCATGTCCCGTTCTCCTTAGTTGCTGTTCTATTTAAAAAAAAAAAAAAATTTAAATTGAGAGGACCTGCCAGTTATATTAATTTGTATATTTTGTTACAGACTTTGTCAGATGGAAAACCGACTACTGCCTTGTTAATCAAGAGACTACTGGGTACTTTATAGTGCACAGCATTTAATTCTTTCCATGTTAATCTTGAAAGAAAAAAAAAAACATTCTATTTTTCTGACTAAATAGCCCAACAGAGTCTACAGTTACCATATTTGACCGATGCTTACTATGCCTGATCAGTTTACATTGCATGCACGTAACTAACTGAAAGTTTCATGGTAATCGAATGAAATAAGTCGTCTCATTATTTTATTTTTTTCTGTTTGTGCAGTGGACAGTTGGCTTACCAGCTGTGTGTTGTTGCATCATTAGTTCATGCACAAGGAGGCTAACAAAGGGTCAGCATAAGGACCAGAGTTGTGCCAAAGAATGTCAAGGAAGCCACAATGAGGAAGCCAAGTGAAGCCATTTGTCACAAACATTATGGCATCCTTACATGAAAGGGGGGGCTTTTGTATAAAAAAAATATTTCTACATGGTGAAATCAAAATGTCTAAAATACCCTTTAATAAAAGCTGAGAATGTGCACTTTAACCACATACAAATTGTTTGATTACACATCTATAATTATGGACTACACAGCCAATTCAAGAAAAAAAATATGGCTTTGTCCCAAACAATGATAAATTGTTTGAAATGGTACAAACTGAACAAATTGGGAAATGGTATAGTGTATAATGCACATAATACTGACACAATTTTCATTTTTAGTGTCCCTCATTTGAGAGGAAATGGTACAGAATAATATTACTGAATGTTATTTATGTGTATAAAAAAGGACATGTTGTCTATAACTGTTTTTTTTGTTTTTGTTTTTTTTTTTACTTTGTGGTACTCGAAGGTACCCTGATTATTATTACCATTTTTGTGAGCACATGTACTGGTGCTACATACAGTCTTTGACTATATGTATGGTGCTGACAGTGGTATTTATGTTAACATTATCTTACACACTTATTGTATCTAGGTCATGAAGAACCTTTCTCAAGTGCTCAGCATGATAAATATGTTGACCTGTTATAGAAAATGTTTCCAAAGATGTATTTGTATAAGAGGTAAACATATTTATTGTTGACAATCACAGCAAAGTAAATCATCTGTCAATCCCAATCTCCCTGAATCCGTTCCATGAGACAGGAGACAAACAGAGCCAAGTAAACTGTTAGAGGACATGTTTCACATTGTGAGCTGGACTTAGTGTACTTGTAGAGGGTTTTCCCACAGAGTACACCTCGCCACACTGCTGACAGATGTTGACACAAACTGCTCATGTCCCATGGGATTCTCCAGCTCTCAATCTGATGTTATCACTCTGTATGTTGGTGGGATGTGCTAAGATTTTGCAGTTGAAAAAGTGTTACTTTGTAAGACAGGTCATTTGGACCAAGTCTAGAATGGTTTCACAGCTGACAGCTCTGACACATTGTAGGAAATTCTATGACCCAATGTATCAGATTGAAAAGCTAGAGAGCCTAATGTGATGTCTGTCAAAAATTATATTAAAACAAAGAACAGACCTGTCCAAGTTATCTGTGTTCCAATTGGTCATCAATGATGGCAATAAATTAAACAAACCACACCTATTTGCAGGTCATTTATCTTAATTCTAGCATGTATTATGCAATAGCATTCCTCGAGAGTTTGATTTAGTCCTGCAGCTGGATATAGTAATATCTTTGAGGACAAAGTGTGAAGACAAGGACGAGTTATCGAACTCAGTTTGCGAAATAACTGCACTTCCATAAATATTTAAGCCTTGCTGTTTCATTGATATTTACACTGTCCTGATTATGCGCAACACATATTTAATAAATTATCAGTTAAGATATACTCATGAACAGCACTGGGGATTCATATGTTAGAATGACTGGCAGAACTGCTTGAGTCTACTCATCAACAGAAAATATCTTTAAAGACTGACACATCTATGATGCCACTGATAAGCAGCTTTTCAAGATGTACTTTAAAAGGTATTAGAGTTGAAACTCAGAACAATAATGTCCTAAACTTATTTATTGTATTTTGAATGACCTGTTATTTATTATGCCTATTGGAATCATAAGTGTGAATTTGAAAGATTGAGTTCAATGAACAAGTTATGAGTATGCATGTGTTTTTCGTGGCTTTGGCGTTTGCTGTTTATGTATTTGGGGTATGCAAGTATTTATTTTTCAAACAGCTAGAGAGGTCTGTCACTTGAGTATTGAGTTAACTGGGTAGCCCCCCTCCCCTAATAAGTAATTCAAGGTAAATTAAAACCATTTGGGATCCACAAATAGGAACTGACTATATACTGTTAGAGAACCAATGTGTTTAGGTCGCAGGACAAAACATCTGAGTTTCTCAACGGCTCAGGCTCAACCAAGCCTGAATTGCATCTCTGACGTGACACTTGTGCTTTTCCCTATACTACCCCTATGAGATTATCTGCATTTTGGATGTGCATTGTCAAGTACAACGATTGCCACACATTATTAATCACTCATTGTGAAACAGAATGGTCAGTTTATAACATTGATTGCTACAAATGGAAACAACACTCCTCCATTACTCAGTGTCTTTATTATTTCTCCTACATGCTTAGTTGTGCATTCATAGACTGATAGCTAGACACTCCAGAAGAATAAGAACCTTGAATGATGATCAGGCACAGAAGCAAAGTTTGTCGTTTACTTGTACATGTTTGGTAGGACATACATTCACAGCCCTGTATTCCTCTTATGTATGAAACTAAACTGCCCCCCCCCCCTCATGTGCAAAGGATGAAATACAGCAACAAACTGAGACATGCTATCATTCCCAACTTTAATGCTTTGAAGTTTTCACAAATAGGTATTTGACAAATTATTCCAGCAGATTATTTAAAGGTTAGAGGGCCCTTTTGCCCCACCCCCCCTTGACCCAGGACAACTGACTGGTGTTCCCCCCATGTCGGCGGCCCTGCAGACAAGTAACCGGTATAAATAAATGTACAATGTGAAACATAATATAAGTAATGTCCATAAACAA
This sequence comes from Anguilla anguilla, assembly GCF_013347855.1. Taxonomy (NCBI): domain Eukaryota; kingdom Metazoa; phylum Chordata; class Actinopteri; order Anguilliformes; family Anguillidae; genus Anguilla; species Anguilla anguilla. Next base: position 45,231,688 of record NC_049203.1, on the reverse strand, counting down.
ATGTCAAATTCTACAAATTATTAATCACAGTCATCATACTGACTGGACCAGTATTAACTGCATTGTAACATGGCTGAGGTCAAAAAGACAACTCAGATACAGATAGAAAAGGCAAGCACAGCTCAATGCATAAATAGTAAAGTAGATGCCTGTGTTTATGTCATGGCACTTGTATGGTCCTCCAGGCTGCAACTGAGTGTGTATGTGTGTTTTGTGTGGGTCAATGCATTGTGTGTGTGGGGACATGGGTGTTTGTGCACTTGGCGCGTACAGGTGGTGACAGTACAGGATGAGTATGTGTATGTGTGAATGTGGATAATTGGAATTGCAGTTGATGTGACTTCAAACTGACGCTTGAATGAGCAAGGACATTTCATTTGCATATTACAAATTTCCTCAAATCCTCTATCCTTGTGATCCTCTAAAATAAGCGATTTGAATGAGAGATTTGAATACTTTCTATAGGGTGTTACATTCTTTTTGTGGACCAACTCGGAAGTTTCTTCTGCCATGGGTTCCCTTGGCAGATTTCCAATGCTTTTCTCCCCCATAGGGATTTTGTTTTCTGCAGAAAATAAGGTCTGTGGTTAACATAAGCCTAAGATAGTTTCACGTTTCGTTCTATGAGATGAATTACACTTATTAATATCTCAACTTTGAATTATGTGCTTTTAAAAAGAAAGTTTCTCACAAGTTGCTATATTGAAACTACAACAGTTGTCGCGTGCAGGCGGGCTAGTATGGAAACTAACACATCAGCACACAGTGAATTTGAATGACTATTTTCCATGCCCATTGTGTGAGGGTGGGGAAGTGTTAACGACCACACGTAACTACAGTGAATTCAAAAGGGGGGTAACCACTAAAGCACTGTCATTTTTACTTCCCATAGCAGCTAACCCATCCTTCTCCCCATCTGTGCTGGACGATGGTTTCAAACAATGGAGGGACTTAGGTATACGAACTATAGGGGACCTGTACTTAAACGGGACCTTTGCCAGTTTAGAACAGCTACAAGAAAAATACGGACTCCATAGGAGTAATTTCTTTAGGTTTCTGAAAGTCAGAAGCTATGTACTGACTCATTCGCATGGATTTGCTGCTGCTCAGCCCTCTTGTATGGACGATTGCCTTAGAGACTTAGCCGGCAAAGACAAAATCATATCCCGTTTATATGACACTTTACAGTCTATAAATCCACCTACAACAACTTCGATTAGAGTAGACTGGGAGAAGGAGCTAGGGGTAGAGATCCCTGATGAGATCTGGGAAAAGAGTCTGGAGGAGATCCACCAATGTTCCATCAATTCTAGACTCCATTATTTGAAGGCCAGATTACACAGGATATTCCCAAATGTCTCACCAATTTGTGAAAAATGTAATGCAACTGAGGCCACTCTCCTCCACAGCTATGCGCTATGCCTCAACCTGCATGGTTACTGGGGTGAAATCTTTAAAGTGTTCTCAGAAGTTCTTGAGCTTCACATAGAACCAGACCCACTTTTAATAGTTTTTGGGGTTTCAGAACAGTCGATCAGGCTACGCAAGGCTCAGCAGCAATTAATTTTGTATGGGTTAATAATAGCCAAAAAGATAATTTTAATGTTTTGGAAAAAGAAGGAAGTACCAACCCCAAAGCTGTGGCTCAGTGAGCTCACAAACACCTTACATCTTGAGCGGATACGATTCTTAAGGGACACAGGGCCCCATTTCGATAAGATTTGGTACCCCTTCATCTGTTATCTTGGGAAGACAGGACATTAGACAAAATATACAAGGTGAACCTTAACTAGGTTCATCCCATACAGCACCCTCCTTGATTTCTCGGTCCTTGTTCTTTTCCCCCTTTCTTTCCCTTTTCTCATAATCAGCAGGAGAGATCGGTTGGGTGGGGTTGGGGGCGGGTGGGAAATTGAAATAGACTTTTATTTTTTAAATTTATTTTGTTTTTCCCTTTCCTTTTTGTAGAAGTTTAGTTTTCTTTTGAATGTTAAATGTTTCTTTATGCATACTGAAAAACTTGGTGATTCCTATACTACTTGTACTGTCATCCTCATGTGAACCTTGAATCTCCAATAAACCTTACTTGACAAAAAAAGGTAACCACCGAAGTGGAAACCACTAGGTCTCAGTAAGAGACTTGAGGAATGGGTAACGAAAAGACTCAACTCCTAAGGGAGAATATCCCAACACAAAGTAATAGTCTCTGCGGGAGAACAAACGAAGACGCAAGGAGTAAGTAGAGTTTTAGTAAGACTGCAGTGCAGTCGGAAAAAAAGCAAAGAATAGGTGCCTCGTAATGAGGCAAAAACGGCGATTAAAAGAAAATAAAGAATGCAGCGAAGTGATTAATAGGACCAAAGTCTTACTACTAGTCAAAACAAAAAGCTATATTCAAAAATCCTACACTTTTTCCTTACCACACTTTTCTCTAAGAGAGATGCGTGTTTCTGGTGTTACTCAGCACATACTTGAACAATTAAAGAAACTAATTACACAATTAATTCACCCCACCTTGTTATGCTAGTTCTAGTAAATATCTATAAATATACCTTGCTGTCTAAGGTTACGAGTGACTAACGCTGGACAATGACAATATGGTAAAAGTCGCTAAGAATAAAATGATACATAGAGGCCCAGCAAAATACAGTAACCTAATGCAACCACATTTTTTGTACCAGTTTAGTAATTAACACACTTGGAGTGTCCCATAACCCTTGGACATAGCTTAAATGAAAGCAGCAGGTTTATTGGTTATCCGTGAAAACAATTTCACTCACATCTGCGAAACAATGTTGGCTGAATCATGACTCTTCATATATTTTGATATTATATTTTGCGAACATATTTACCATACAGTATATACCTCAAATATGTGTACCGCAGACATACCCTCCCCCACATATACGCAAACTATATATTTTATATTTGTGATGATTTTTTATTAAATCCAACGATTTTTCATGTTTTTTTTTTTTTTACCTTTTTGACAAGCTGCTGTTTTTGAAATCTGTCCCCCCTCTACCTTTCTCCTGTTGACCATAGGAGCCAATTCAAAGAATCAAGGCGCTGATATAACCAGTAATGATGATGACGAAGATGAAGGTATTTTTCTTTTCTTTTTTTTTTTTTTTTTAAGAAAACAAAAAGCTTGAACCGCGTGCATGAGAAACCTTTAATTTTTTGTGAATTGATTTTTCCTCTACCCCCACCCCCCCACCCCCTCGAAGTGCACAGTTGCATGCACCTCTTGGGCTCATTATTTTTCCGAATTACTTTCTCCTGGAGAAATTAGCTTATAGATTAAAAAAGAAACGTCTCCGGGCAAGTTTTGTAAGGCTTGAAAACTAAAATGTGAGAAATAAGCACAATCCACGTGTCTCTTTCCTTCACTGCAAAGGGAAAATGTAAACTGAAACTGCATGTGATCTGTTCATCTCCACTTGCTGATGGGAAAATTTTGAATTAATGGTGCCCTTAATTCTTTTTACATTGCTTGGTGAAGCATGAACACTAACCCTTCCTTTCAAAGTAAAAATATTTTGATCTGTTAAACTTTGTGGAACGTACAATACATGCTATGTTTTTAACTTTTATGATAAGCCTGCTTTGCATGATGAGGGCTCTTTTATTGATTACCTATACCAGGACTGTTACATTTCACTAAACTAAACATTTTATAAACCAACTCTGAAAGTTATGGTCAGACATCCATTTAAAAGTACAGTGTCCCATGAAAGACTATAACTACTGTGTGTAGTGACAATAGTTTTTTTTTCACTGTAGGTTGTTTTACAGCTACTTCGAAAAATCTGAATTTAAATACTTCTGTTACGCTTATTTTATAACTGACCATATAATAGTTTAGGCACATAAACAATTTGTTGCATTAAAAATGCTGTGATATCAACCCACATTTAATGAAATGGATTGTTTGAAAATGCATTTAAGCCAGTTTTCTAGTGAGAATGCTATTGCCACTGAAAATAGATAGTGGTATTTCAGAAGTGTCCTTGTAAGAGTCTGCTTGCTCAGAGGGAAATCAGAGGTATACATGCATAGTTTTCATTAGCATTTTTGGGCTTTATCCAGGCATTTTCTACAATGGAATGACAGTAAAAAATAAAAAATAAAACATCCAGTATTGACAAAAAAATTGAATGTTGAGGTTTTGAACCATGTTTAATTTCTGTTAAAAGAATTAGGCAATGTAAGAATGATTTTGTGTTACTGCATGCAATTTTACTATCTTTGAACTGAAACTGAACTGTTAAAATAAAACAGTGTTATGATATTGGGACTTTGTGAAGCAAAGTTGCCATTGTTAGCAGTCTTCTTCCCACTACTTTGATGACAGTTGTATTCAACCATTGTTTGTACTACAGGTAAATAGCAAAAAATATAAAATTACCTTTAGATAGGTATAAAATAAGACAATGCTTTGATATGGGACTTTCTAAAGCAAAACTGAAGTTGCAATGTATAGTGTTTCCTCATGTTCAACTGTATTCACTTGTGTTCAACCATTCTGCTTAATCAGTATCACATTGGTAATTCATTTTCAAAAGCTGACACTCAGTGCTAAGTAACACTGCAGTATCTTCTCATGATGTGGAAATATATTGTCATTTCACAGCTTTATTAGGCCGTTACTGTATTGTATTCGATCACTGAGGGACAACTACAACACTTTTTTTTAAGTTAAGATATTACTGTGTGTGAAAATTAATCCTTTATCCTTTATCCTTAGTAAATACTCTGATAATGTCACTTCACACTTAATACTCAAAACCCATGCACACATTTCAATATGGTGTTTTAAAATCCCTGGATGAAGCCCATGTTTTTAGGATTTTAAACCAATAACATACACACAGCAGTACATATAGTAGTATACCCAGAACAGCATATAAAATCCATAGTGCATTGGATGAATCTCACCTATGCTTAATGCATATTTCCTGAGGTCTGAGCCCTGTGCACACAATGACTGACATTGTCCACAGGACTGAAGAATTATCAAACTTCCCACAATATATACATAAGCAATAGATTGCAATATTTCCACATCACTGCCACACTACTTCCCCAGCTTGTTACTTTTCCTGAAATAATCTTTTGTTAACACTCCAGAACAGATTTTTTTCTGTATGACAGTGTGTGTGGACTGTCCATTAACCTGTTATCCCAGCAGCATGGTTTGTTCCAGAATAATGTTGCAGCAACTTCCTGCAGCAGAGCATCCCTGTGACCAGAAAGCGAAATGAGTTTGGTGTATGGGGCATCGTGTGCTGCATGTACATTAACTTTCATTTGCATCTCTGAAACTAATATCTAACCCTGAAACAAATTGAGCTGCTGGTCCCCCTATACAGTGCGAGCATGTATACTGCTGTGTTCGGTGCACTAATAATTGATGTCTGAAATGTATTTGCTGCTGCCAGTATGTTGACCAAAAAAAAAAAAAACGCTAGTGTATATAGCCTACATGCTACAGGACCAGAACACACTGAGAAAATATATACATTTTTTATACACAGTTCATCTTCTGTAGGGAAGGCCAGATTAAGTTAACAATGCTGTTCAATGTGTTTCTGGTTGAGATAATTACAGAATGAGCAACAAAAAAGTGGGTTAATTTGATGTTCCATTTGACAATAAATTGGCTAATAAAGCTCTCTGTTCTGTTAGGAGATCCAGCAGCTCCACACTTGCACTGTTTCTGATGCATTCTCTAAACTTTCCACTGAATTCAGCTGTTGATGCTAAATTAAAATGGGTATCTAAGCATGGAGGGAGCATTTGGTGCAAATGTGTTGTGATTAAACATATGATTTAACCATGAGTTCGTATAACTGCAGTATTTCAGGGAAGGCTAAGCTAACAAGGTCTTCCACCGCACCTGGAGTGGTGCATTCTGAGATACCTTTGTGCCATTGGGAGTCTTATTTTAGAGAAGAAACACAGCCTTTCTCAGAGGTGCACAAACCCCCGTAATGACTTGCGGCACAGGGGGACAACTGTGAAATATATGTATTTACACTTGCAAGTCCAGACACCCGCTCGCCGACAGTGGCTGGGATTGATAACCTGTCTCAGCGGTTTTCACAGGAAAAGCTGACGGCCGTGCTTGATGGCAGTTTACGCCATGCTGTAGGGCTGTCTGTCCACTGCCGAGATCATGATCATGTGACTGAAATGGACCTTGGGCCTGCTTCCTCGAAACAGCCACTAGCAGATGCAAGAGACACCAATAATCCGAGTGCAATGGGGGCTTCTGCTGAATTAAAATTTCACAGGGCCCTGAGCAAGCTACAGCACTACCCTGCTGCAGCACAGCAGCTACTAAATCAGTCTTACATTGTCAAAAAAACACACCATTGGAGTCTTTCCTATTGTAAACACTAGTGCATCACAGAAATGCAGCTGATTGCCTAAATGATGGAATTGTAGATGACATTTTAGTCATTTACCAAGCTGTATTAATGAAGCAATCCTGCCTCAAGCTATGTTTTGACTTATTCTGTGTACTTAGATATCTACAGTATTTACATATTGTAATGGCTTTTGTTGAGTAGTTTATCAGAATATTGATTTAGCAAAGATGCAAGTTGTGCATTGCATATCTCCATTGCTCTTTCATGCTAATTTGCCCCTCTTAATTTATGATCACCTTGTACACATGAAGTAATCAGCAAAACTATTCAAAGCAAGAGTGGCCCACCATACTAAGAGTTTGGGAGGCAGTATCTGTTGAATTTTCTGTGCATTTTCTTTGTTAATCATTCTTTGGCTACGTGCTTATAGAAATATAATAGTGGTTGTCAGCATATATGCATGTGTATCCACCACTCTAGCTTTGAAAGGTTTTGATAATTACTGACATCAAAACCTACATTGGTTTCTGTCTTAGTAGCCCGTATAAAAGCTCCAGACAAAAAATGAACAAACAAAAATGTTTTATAATGCGAGATGTATAATGTTATTGTATGATGTTCAAATTTGTTTTGTGGTTTGAAAAATAATGGTTTAAAATGTGAAATTCTGGTGTCACCACCATGAATCATGTTCGATTGAACTGACGTGGGCCTGAATTCAGTCAATATTGATACTTAACACTGATTCACAAATAAATGGAAACGGATAGTTTTTCTCATGAAAATTAACTCACTTACAGTACCTATTCATGTAAGGAAAAAATAACATTCATTTACTCAAGTGAAAGTTAGTGAATTCAGGGCTTTTTTAAGGCAAATGTTACAGGCCACTTTATGTAGTTCAGATTATACTAGCATCCCTTTGTGTGGAACAAAATATGAGAAAAATATGTCACTGATAAAAAGGGGTAAGTGGTAAAAGGTTAGTGTCTTCCTTTATGAAGGAACAGTTAGAATACTTCTGGGTGCTGTTGTATTTACATTGTGTTTCTTTCCAGACATCCATGATGAAAATGGCTTGAAGCCTGTCATGGTGTACATTCATGGTGGATCGTACATGGAAGGCACAGGGAACATGATTGATGGCAGCATTCTGGCCAGCTACGGGAACGTCATCGTGGTGACCATTAATTACAGATTAGGAATTCTAGGTAAGTTGACTGTCTTTTCTCTAAATATGGCAAGGTTTCTAAGTAGCTTCCTAAGTAAATAGCTTCTGTTACGTTTCTGACACAGAATTTTAGGGACATTCATTTAATTTTATTTCCTCCCCTGTGTGAGTCAAGGTGGAATTGAACCATCACATCCTGACGCATGAATCCAAAAAGCCTTTATGTGTGGTTGTGTTAAAATGTGATAGCTTGAGAGCGATTCTTGTATTGGTGTTTGCACTTAGTAAGGAACTGCCTTCTATTCATTTCATTGGTATGCAAATTTGAAAGGATTGCTGGGCTGTTTTAGTTAGGCAAAAATCACCACAACATGTTTTTGGGTGTTTTAGAAATTAAAGGAATGATTCACTACAAATGTATTGTGACAGCATATGGCCTGGAAAAACATACAGAGAAAACAGACAAAACACAGATTGCATTTGCTAAAACATCTAATTACACAGTCAGGAAAATAGTTTAATTATTAACATTTGTTGGAGTGATCAAGAGACTATATAATAAGACTGCCAGTGTAAACCAAAGAATTCTGCATCAGAGTCCCAATTCCAAAGGCGAGAAAAGATGGCAATGGGTGAGAAGGAATGCGCACATTTTGGGGGGAAGGGGTCAATAATCAACAGCATTGCTGTTGTGTGTGTATACTACTCATACATACTGTCCTTAGTGTGGCAATTGTGGCTCCGTTCTTGCCCTATAGATAGCATAACCTTCATTACTACCATATCAGACGTAGACATCAGCTGTAGTCATATAGGCCTACACCATTTACCGGCATTTCTGGATCAAGAATAAAAAAGAACATGCAATAAAACTAACAAAATTGAATATTAACAAATGAACCATCCTAACACCTGACCTAACCAGACTAGAGGACAAAAGTTTGATGTTAACCTAGACTCTGGAGAATATAAAAAAGTGTCTCACATGTAAAATATTGCTAAAATGAATGTAAGCTTATTTGCCTTGTACCTTAATCATAATACAGAAGAAAAAATAATTTCCAATTTCTAAAAGGGTAGGCTTTAAAATGCCATTGTCTCTGGACATACATGTGGCAGAAAAAAATGTAGAAATGAAGGCACTATATTGAAGGTGAACGAGAGAATTAGCAATGGAGGTAGTTCAGACACTATTTTATATGAAGATATTTTGAATAAAAATAAAACCTCTTCTCAATAGGGACCAGAGTGGAAATCAGTCACTCAGAACATGTATGCTCTGCAAGCAATAATACAGCTAATAGTATGTGCAAACATGGCACCATGTTCAAAGCCATGGAAAGATGCTGGTCCTCCTGAGAACCAGGTATTACTCCAGACAGACCAGTCAATGGAAGGGGATGGCACAGGATGGGCTGATGACTTAAAGGTTGCATAATTTGCTTTACATTCAGTTTGAAATAATGTACTGAAAACTGAAATGTCCACATCCTGGCCTTCAAATTTGCAAACCATACCTGCTGTGAACCAGGTATTTCCACGATGGTCTAAGGGTTGGGTCGGGAGCGTATCTATGTTTCCAGGGTCCTAAGTTCTAATGACCCCATGTGTAATACCACACGTGTTGTTAACGGTGTTGTCACCCTTTTTAGTACAGTCTGTCTTGATTGACATTTAATTTATACAGTAAGTGAGAGTATAAGCTTTCAAACGATGTATAACGTCTAATTTTGCTTTTGGAATAGTGTTTTATATCTCAGCATAACCAAAAGTTCTCTCATCATCGCATTCACTTACGCATTCACTCTGTGGTAGCAGTAAAAGACACTGCACCTGACAAAACGTTGTGAACAATTGTTTATAATTTCTTCTGAGCATAGCTAAGCCATTTGTTTGCTGATAGACCTAGCTGACATCGTTTTCTGGAGTAAGACAGAAAATCATTGATTTACTGTTTCTGTCTCTATCTACTGAACACAGATAAGATTTCATATAAATCTGGGGAACATAGGACCCTGGGAACATAGGAATGACCCCCTTGGGTACACATTGCTTTCACTGTGTATAGGCCACCTAAAAGTTTCTAGATTAATTAGCTGCTGGTTTTTTGCTTCTAATTTCACTTTCATTTCCACTTCAACAGCACAGGCTTTAGTGAATTGTTTGGAGTACTTGAATAACACAATTCACACAATCTAATTATTTTGTGTGAAAATCCCTGAAATGCTTGCGTGTACTGAAAATTACTGAATCAATTGTCTGAATCAATATGAAAGGCACGCAGTAACTCAATTATCTATGAATCAATTATTTGTGAATCCTACAATATGTTTTCAGCTTTTGCACTCATTTTATGGATTGAACCCTTTCGAGAGTCTGTCCCTCATTGTAATTACATGTACCCACTGTACAGTTGCATGTAATTGCTCTGTTTTGGAGTCAGATATAGTGGCCAGATAGTAAATTACTGTGTTTACATAACAGATAGTGAGGGCTAGAAAAAACATATATATGATTTACTCAGTGGGGTTAATGAGTACAATTTACAATTAATGGTTTCTTGGTAACAGGTACAATGTGAAATTTCCACTTGTATTTCGGAAATTATTATGTGCGTGAAGGACTGATGTACAAAAACCAGGAACAAAACATTATTCATTATGTTTAAGTCTGTATTATGTTCATGCAGCATATTGTGCTGTGTCAACATGGTGTTTCGAAAACAGTTCCAGTAAAAGGGTATTTTTGTGTAATCATATTTATCTCAAATATTTATGAGTTCTGCTTCTCAATTTAGCAATCCTGGCTGCCTGTGAACTTGTCTTTTTTTTGTTATAGTCATGCACCTAAAAACTAATGCAATGATTTGACCAGCTCTAAACAGTTAGGCATAAAGTTTGCATTCAGCAAAGAAAATGATCTCCTGCTGAAAATGTATTGTATGTTGGAGCTGTCGAAAGTGTTCTATAAAAGTGACTGCGGAAGGAAAGGTTCTTTTAACTGAGCTAGATCTTAGCTAATTGATAGTTCATTTTATGGCACCATAAAAGAAAAGACTTATGAAAGCCATATTGTAAAGGGTACACATGGCCTACTTGTTCCATAAGTGCAATATACACTTTGCTGCAGCATTCGACAAGCTTTAAGAAGTAAGATGAAACGAATAACATACTAATCACTGAAAAAGACTTATTGTACGGTACCATACCACAATGATTATTTGCATACAGAGGAAATCAGGAAGGGGTCAAATACTTTTTAACAGCACTTTATTTGACATTCCTCTCAATTTTACACCTCCTCTTATAATTAAAAGCCTTGTTATTAACAATGTTATATGCTATCAATTTTCAAAAGTTAACTTTAAAAAATCATACACTGTATTAAAATAATTTCGCATGGCAAAACAAATTTTAGGGAATTTAATTTGTACTTATCCAGGTGAGTCTTTTTGGGTTGGAAATTTCTATCAATGGAGCCTTTGGCTACATTATGTCACAATTTCAGAATTTGAAAGTAAACAAGAGAAAGCCAAAATCAAAAAGTTGCCTGCTGACAAACAATAAAAAAAAAAATAATAATTATGTCAATAATGAAAGTGTTCTTTTGTATCATTGCAGCCAAGCTTGGTAGGAATGTCAAATACATATTTTAATGAACAAATATGTAATGGTTCCATACAGATTCATTAATAAATGTATTTCTCACCACAGTACATTTTTCAATAAAATGAATGCAAGTACAAACACACAAGGAGGATTATGACATTTCAGCCTATGCCTTGGCAAAATAAACATTGAACATTATTTAGCTGCAACATTGTGTTTATTATTTTTGGATCAGCGCTACGATGGCACACAAGCTGCTGCTACACCAAAAAAGGCTGTTGCCTTGCGCTTCATTAATTTCTGCGATACGTCAGGAGCACATGGTGCTCATCTGCAGCTTTAGCAATAGGCTTCAAATCCAATAAAATATGCTTTTTAAATGGTCCTCTGTTTCCGCTACGTGCTGCATTTATGCATAATTACTGAATTGTAGCAATGCTCTTTCAGACACGAGACATATAATTGCATGTACAATGCTTTGCAGTCCCCCGCGATGATATTTCGAGACATTTAAAAAGTAATTGCTTTTAGTTGTGCTCATCACTCATGTACTCATCTTTCTAATTAAATTAAGTGACTGACCCTGAATCTTTTTGAAGATTTTACTGATTTAATTTTTTTGTTTTTTAAAACGAATGGTGATTTTTCTCCTCAAGTGATCAGTGTGAAACATATATAAAGGAACATAATGATGGCTGCAATACTAGGGAATCTGGAACTGCTTTAGAGTGGACAGCTTGGTTGGAAGCTATATTATGTTCCAAGTTATATATGTTCCAAATGAGCATCGATGCCAGTTGCAAGTTGTGAAACAAATGGACCTATTATGAACATGGATTTGTCACGCATGACTGTGGGCTTTTCTTTCAAGACTAAAACAAAGTAAACTAATATGATATGTAGAATATATTATACACTGAAATATTAAAACCAACTGCTCATTTTATTCAGAATGACAAAAATCTGTTTTCATGAACCCCAAACCAAGAACTGAGACATAATAGGTTATGTTTTATGATAACCTGTAAATTATTTGAATAAGAATAACCCTCTTTTGATAGTGCTCCTTTTGACACATGCTGATAACCTGAAATTGCTTCTTAAAACTTCTTATACTGGTAGTACAGGGATGTAATGTGTAAATGTGTGAAAAGTCATTTAAAATTCTAAAACTCTCTGCATAGCTGCCCATAGATTTGTGTTCTTGAAATTTAAAGTTAAGTCAGCTCCATTCAGCTAATGTAAATTTAGGTATATCTAAAATTATGTTTACTTCAGGGTAATTCCAAAACAACCACTAGTCCGTACAGCAGGTTGGCAGCTTGGAGTTGCGATTAAGGAACACTTGCTGTGAGGATGTTGGTGGCTGGTTTGCATCCTGCTTGCATCACCACAGTTGCACCCTTGAGAAAGGCACTTGAAAATATACGGTGACATTACGCAAATTGATACTGCTTAAAATCTGATGTGTCCTGCAGAAGGACGTCTCTGTTAACGGAATAAATAACGCGGTGATATAATCTTAATGGCGTGCTCAGCCGGGCCTGAGCCACGAGCTTGCGCAGTGCCCCTCTGCCTTTCTGCCTTTAAATCAGCGCTGTGGCCTGGAGCTCCCAGCTCCCACAGGGTGACGCACGTTTGGCCAAGGATAGACAGCGCTGAAAGGAAGCTGGCAAAGGGCATTGATTTTCAGATTTCCCGAGGAAAGTTCATAAAGTCAGCCATGACAGCTGAGTCACAATCCCTGATTGATGCTTGAGCTGCATTAGGTAGTTTGGTCTAGGGAAAACACACAGAATGTTTTTGCTCCATAAAATGTGGCAATATTTCTTTACAATATTTGTGCTGCATCTGTTATGTGGATTTTCATTTTAAATTGGGCAAGAGTGAATGTGAACATTTTTTCCTTTCCCCCCTAAAAAAAGATGACTCATTTTTCCGTTTCAAAAAATGGAACATTTGTATCATTGGGTTTTTAGTACAAAATTGTTTCCTCATATTCTATATGTTTTTCCAGAGATGTGGGATCAAGACAAAGACAATGAATGTCCACCTTTGCTGGTTGGGAAAACACTAAGGCTGTCAAAAGTGTTTTTGACAGCCTTAGTGAAATGAAATTGAGTTCGAATATTAGCTTTTGTAATTAGTTAGAGTTCGAATTATTCGAATATCATTATCATGATTGTTTATAGGAAATCCCTGTTTATTTCTTAACACAAAAACTATTCAAACGGCTAATACCTGTAGCCTAAAACAACATACATTACTTACTCTGTTTAGTTTGTTTAACTTCTTTCATCATCCAATTTTATCAAAATCTTCAGAAAAGAATGGAAACATAGCCTGCCATGGGAACATTATTTAGCCTAAATTGTTAGCTGACCAGATCTGTTGAACGAAGTTAAAAAAGAGACTGGCGCACGGGGCTAGCTGACCAGTAACGTTCTGTGTCCATGGAGCTGAAAGTAGGCTAGGCTATCACCGGAGGTTATTGGCAAGTAAAACCAGACGATCCACTTGCCTTGAGTCCAGGGCAGAACGTTTTTTGTTGGCAGAGGAAGTAACGTTAGCAAAGGAAATGAACTTTGCGTGCATGAACATGATTCGCCGCATGAAATTAAAGCCTGCATGATAATTACAATACGCAGGATCTAAAACTAATATTTCAAATATTTTTTGACAGCCCTAGAAAACACCTTTACGAATTGTTGAAGTGAGGACAGACAATTAAATTATGTCCGCTTTGAAAATCCTGCATTCCTTGGTGTCATTCCTTGACACCAAGGAATGCAGGAGATATAACTATATTACCTCACGCGGTGATCAAATGTTGCAAAAGTATAATCTGTCTAATAATGAATCATGATTACAGTATTACATATTAATAATGATAAATATATATAAATGATATAATCACGTGTAAGTTCTGAGGTGATAGGCTCAAGCATTTCTCCGAATAATAATCAGACTGATGATATGGTTTAATAAAATAGAGTTTATTAAACATCTAAACTAAAATCCTAAAAAGCTAAATTAGGGAGCATTTGGAAAGGGGACCTGTGTTACATGTGTGTTAATCTTACAGTAGTTCACCAGCACACGTGGTGCATGGAGGACAATAGCTCCTCTATTGGAGGAAATTATGAATCAGCTTTTAGCATGTGGTGCTAAATGTGTCCTGGAAGCCAGGGGAAGGGCGTGTACAAACGGCTACTCAAGTTAGCTACGTCTAGCTAATCTCAGTGCACCTTGGCATTCTAAATATGCAAGATCATACTTCAAAGTGAAGGAGAGTCTGTAGCTGACTAACAAGCAATGTGATATATTATAACCACAACATTATATACAATCAATAACACACTTCTTTGAAAACAAGAACAAACAGAAGTTCCCTCAGCTAATTGATCCCTGTATGTTTGTCAGTCTTACTGCAGGAGTGCAGTGAAACTGACCTTGTTGGTTTATCCACGAGAACTCTGACTTGGGCACTCGTCTCTGGTTCTTTGTTACACTGTCTGTAGAAAAACCGGTCTCTGTCCTGGTCTTTCTTGCTGGTTTTTCCATCCTTTTTGGAAGCCTGGAAGCTGTGTGGCTCACTGTCGCAGCAAGGTAATGTTACACAGGCTACGTGCATTTACTTGTTGCTATGCTAAAGAATGATAGCAACGTGTAAAGTTGGTAAACTGACCCTGTGTGGATGCAGTTTCTTAATATGTTTATTTGGAGCTACAAACCACTGGTCATGGCTATAACTTGTGAAAGACAGTGCATCTCCCTGCGTGTTCCTATACAGGCAGGTCTTTTCTTTTGGAGACAGTGCCTTGTACATGTCTCTCTAGTTGAGCAGCAAAGAAGAGATGGGAACGCACATTCATAGGACAGGAAGTGACGTACTGCTTCCAGTCACCATGTGATCAGTAAGTCCAATCGAGATCATGTGATTGTGACATCACTCTGACCAGTTGGTCCAAAATGGCACCCAGTCCTTACACCATTGTGATGCCCTTGAAAGGTAAATTATCCTTTACGCGTGTTCTTGAAAATTTGCCAAAGGTTGTGAAAACAAAACACATTGACTGCATTTACACAATTGATTTACATCTTTCTTTTTGTTCTAACATTTCTTTACTTTTAAGTACTCCAAACAGGCATTCTGCATGTTTTTGTTGTTGTTGTTGTTGTTAACAGACTATACACTAATCGATCATGCCCATGGCAACATGATATTCCTGAAGGTGACGATACAAATTCTCAGGCAACAATTGTTTGTGAGATATCATGGACTTGGCATTTGGATTCTTGCCACTGTTTCACTGAGATCACTTTCTGACTAAATTTATTGGATAATTGAGAATAACCTCCAGAGTTTTTAATAGTTTTCTACCAATAACAATGGGTATACTGTAAGTATTCTCCAACTTTGGACTTTTCAGATTTTTTTTTTTTTTTTTTTTTTTTACAACATCAAATCACAGTGCATTATGATTTTTTTATTTAATTTTTTTGCCACTCATATCAAAGTGAAAACAAATTTATACACATTGATCTACATTGTGAATTAATTGCAAATATAAAACATAGCATAATAGATTCCATATTTTTAAATCCCTTTGAATCAGTAAGTAGAAGAGGCACCAACTGGCAGTGTTTACAGCCTTATTGAAAAAAAGTCTGTTATCTTTGCACGTCAGGAGACTGCAATTTTTGGCCATTATTATTTGCAAAATTTCTTAATTTCTATAATGTTGTATAGGGACTGTGAGTGAAAGGCAAATTTCAAGTCCTGCCACAAATGTTCAAATTGATTGAGGTCCAGAATCTGACTTGGCCACTCCAGGACATTGGGCCTCATTCACCAATATAAGTTTTTTCTTAAATTTGTTCTTGAGAAAATTCCTAAGAAAAGTCTACGTCAGATTCACGACGTGTTCTTAAACCGCAGATTTGTTCGCACGTGTTCTTAAAATGATGAATCCCATTGTCCTCATAACTGTAAAGTGCGTGCCAGTTGTTCCTAATTAGCATAGGTAAACGCCCCGCCAATCCCCATAAAAGGGCATGAGACTGGAGGGCCATGTGCACACACAGAAATCAAAAAGAAAAGTTGAGAGAGAACAAAGTCAGCAGTGCCCAAATGAAAATCTAAAGACGGTGGAGCACCGGACTCCAAACGTAAGAAAAACTTCAGTAGTTCTGAAGTGGAGGTTTTGCTGCGGGAAGTGAACAGCAAACGACCTGTCATATTTAGTAGCGTCAGTAGTGGATATAAAATAACACAAAAAAAGATACATGGGATGATATTACTCGTTCAGTGAACGCTGTATCCAGAGAAGGGCACACAACTGATGAAGAAAAAAAAATGGTTTGATGTCAAATCTGAGGCAAAAAATAAAAAAATAAATAAATACTGGTGGGAGTGGGCGCAAGGCATTGCGTGTTATGCATTCAAACAACAAAGCGCTTCTCGTCACATTAATACCGCTAATTAAATCAACTGGCAGTAAATTGCATCGGAGTAAACCCGTCGCTGCACAAAACACTGCACAAAAAATGTATTGCCAGTCATTTTGGTGTCGCCCCCCCTAGTGACATTCTCTTCTTCAACATGTCCGTGTGTTTAAGAAGTGTTACTGAAGTGCTTAGTTTGTATTAAAAATTTAAATATTTGCTTTTGCAGTAGCCTATACACCAAACATTGCATAATTGAAACCCCCAAAAATAAAAGGTCACTACAATGGTTTGATTTTTATCATTTACTCCCGCTGAGGCAACCACCCTCTGAGGTGGAACCTGGCACCTTAATGCTTTGTAAAATAATGAAAATAATTAAGAAATATTATAAATGAAAAAAATACTATTGTAATTTAAATCCTATAATATTATACAACTGTAGAATTGAAGAAAACGCAATAACCAATTATTTTGCACAAACATGTCAGCACTCAAATGTGCGCAAGTGTGCTCTTGAGTGTGCGTAGATTCTGTTCTTACCCAAGAACAAATCCCAAATAAGAAAACATTGGTGAATGCCAGAATCTTCGTGAAAGCTGCGTAAGTGGGTTTTAAGAAGAAAATTCTTCTTAAGAACGGTTGGTGAATGAGGCCCATTGACCTTTTAGTTTTTTAGCCATTTTCTCTATGATATAGTCTTTGTGTTTGTGGCTATTGTCCTGCTGGAAGTTGAATCTTATTCCAAGTAATAGTTATTTTGCTGCGGTAGGTTTTCCTCTAGGGAGGAGAGAAAACAATTACACCTATATGTATCAATGAAACAACATATCCAATCAATCCATTCTATTTTTATTTTAAACACTCTTCACATCAAGATGTCCCAGGCTACTGAGTAATTGAAGAAACATTATCAAAGTGCACACACAAAGGCACAATTCAGGTATATGCATGTAGATTACATCTAATAGCAAAACATTCACCCACAATTGCTAGCAAGCTAACTGAAAAAAGGCTTTTCTTTTAGTTTTCCAGTGGCGATATCAATTGCATCTCATGAAAGTGTTGCGTAACTGCTATGAGGGAGAAATGCAGCAGCAAGTAGCATGGCATTACTTAAATAGCTATATTGAGGTACATATCGAGCTATAGTGAGGCAAAATGAAAACAAAGAAAATGGCATTAAACAAAAGGAAACTATAAAAGACTTTCATCTCTCTGATTTCATCATAGACAATGGCAGTGGGAACTTAGAGGGATACCTAATATTACAACTCGTTAAGAAACAGTAAGAAACAAACAGAAACCTAAATCTATCAAAGTATTACTTCCCCTCACACTAGTGCCAGTCTACACTCTCAAAAAAAAATAAAAATAGTCCCCCAGAAATACCCACTCAGAACAAGCACTTCGAAGATCATGAAGGAAAAGAGAAATCTCTGTACAACTACCAATTTCACTGTCCTGTGCTGCCGGAAAGTACCAATATTTCTGTAGGGAATTGTGTCTTTTCACAGCCTAAAAGACCCCATATATATGTAATTTAAACATCACAGGCCTTATTTTCGCTGTTGAGGTGCAGCTGTGAAAGCTTTGCGTTAACACATTGCACTGGTGAATTAAGGCGGGTCCAGCTCAATTTTGGTAATGTCATGAAAAGACAAGGTAGTGCCCCGTTGCATAATTTTTAAAGGGTTGGTTTAAGATGAATAATTTATCTGGTGGTGTGGTGGAGTTCTAGTTTTGTTTCAGCAAATCAGATTGGCCACTTTCTTTCCCTTTAAACCCACTCCAAGACCTTATGCGAACAGGCAATTTTGTGATGTCTCATATACTTGTTCAGGTGAGGCACAGTTGTCACATGTATGGCACCTCAAGAAAACCTCCTTGACCAAGTGATGTAATGATTGGCTGAGAACTGGAAACCTCTCATCTTTGCTGGATAAAAACCTAATGCATTGATTATGTTTTTTATTTTGTTGTCAAATAAATTGTTTATAGACACAATAAATATTATCCACTTCAGTTGTATTTCACTGATGCTAGGGGTTGGGTATTCTTTTGATTTCATCGATTCCAATTACCAATCTGATTCTGCTTATTGAATCCGGTTCTTATCGAATCCTGTTTTCTTATCAAACTCTTGAATGGATGCTGGTGGAGAAATCGGTGCATTAGAAACTCTCAGTATGATGCATTGTGCATTAGTCAGTAATGAACAACAATTGCTTAGACCCTTTTTTAACCATCAACTGAAGTTACTTTGCCACACATTAAATAGATCTATGAGTGACTGACCTTGCAATGAATGTAAACTGTTACACGGTCTCAATGAATCTGTGTTTCAGCCACAGTTAACTGGGCTATGTGATCTTAAATTTTTTTTTTTTTTTAAACATGAAATTGCAATGCATCTGTCAGCTAGAGGTATGGTAAATGTAGCATTCATTATGCTGGAAAATTAAATCTTGCTAAGTGCTCATTATGCTTTTATGCATGGTATGAAATGTATTTATCTGCTGGGACTCAGCCTATTTTCTCACTAGGTTATGCTGCTTGGGCATTTGGCCTATTTGACCTCAATACGCTTGATGGCCAATAGCCCATGTTCTTTGAAGAGATGCAGGCAGGAACATTCCTCTACTAAACTGCAATGGTCCACAACAGTAATGCTGCAGTTTAGTTTTTACAAGATGTAGAGTATGTTTTTGCCCTACTCATAATTTATCCTAGGGGAAAGCATTGAACTTATTTTTCTTCCTTCGAAACAGGGCTCAACGTGCACATGCAGTAGTGGATATGCAGTATGTTTCTGTTCTGCTCACAAATGACATTCAGTCTGGCGTTACCTCTATGACCCAACTTCAAGCCCAGGGTGGTCACCACTATGTAGCTTTTAGTGTGGCACTTCTAACATGTATTGTATTGTACCTTTAGCTGGGTGGGTGAACTGAGAACAGAATTTTCATTTTCATTGAAGACCAGGGGTGTGTTCCAACCACTTATTTTTCACCTCCTTGTTTCCTTTTCTTGCCTCTTTTCCTAGTATGGAAGGCCAAACGGGTCAAAAAATATGTGAAATTGATATCTGGAATCAGTCGGTCAATGTGGGTGCCCTCCAATTGCTTATTTTATTTGTCCTTTGTCTCTGAGGTGCTTGACTGACCCAGAAATCGATTGGGGTGTGCCATCTTTGAGGACATTCAAACCTGTTAAATGCTCCTTCTAGGAGCTAGGAGGCTCCCGAAGTATTCTTGAGCAAGGAAACAAGAGTGCATCCTTTGCGGAAGTTTTTTTTTTTTTTTCCCAGATTGTGTGACGTATAATGATCGACCTGTGTATCCACCTCTCCCCATCTGCCACGTCTATTACTGATGTGGCTTCAAACTAACGGTTGATAACAGCAAGGATGTTCAAATTTCCTTATACATGTTTCTTCAATTCCTTTGTCCCTGTGTCTTTTCCTTGCTTCCTTTCCATGCTCCTAGCTCCACCCATACAAGGAAATGAAGCAAGGAAGGAAGATAAAATAATTGAATGAAATGAGTCATTTTTGACAGATTCCACACGTCAAATTTCACATATTTTTGACCCGTTTAGCCTTCCTTATTAGGAAAGGAGACAAGGAAAGGAAAAAACAAGCGCCAATCTGCAATAGCTACGACCGCACACGGGCATGCACACACACCCTCACAAAAACACGTGACCTGGCTCATGACCAACCTTTCCACAAAATCTTGTGCAAATCTGTGAATCCATTCGAGAGTTATGCCCCTTTTTGTGATAGGCCACGCCCCCTCTTGGTCAATCGGCCTGAAAGTTAAATAAATGGCTATACGCACATGTGTATGAGACCGTGTAGATGAGTCTCCCTGAACCATTTCACGTTTCCCCTTATATACTTAAGATAAAAGCAAAACACCAAGTCATTAGATAAAGACACATTCATGACAAAACAGTACAGATCAATGATCCTGCTTGCACTATTCCTGTAAGCATGTTACACCGGATTAACCTTTGTATCTGGCTGGACACTGACCCAGAGGTATCAATATCTTTAGTCAGCACCCCTACACCAAAGACTCCAACTTCTTGGCTTTCCAACAATACAAAACGTGATTATATTGTATAATGGTGAACCTAAGGTTCATATAATGCTGACCCAGTATGATATTTTGCAACTTATCTGGTAAGAGGCAGACTTCTGTGAACTGTCCTACATGGTCATACTGGATAATTGTTCTATTTGTGTGTGTGTGTGTGTGTGTGTGTGTGTGTGTGTGTGTGTGTGTGTGTGTGTGTGGTGCCATGGATCAAGGAAAATGTGATTTATTGCACCACATATTTAAAATATCAATATTTGCAAAGGCGTGTTGATTTATACACTGCATTCAATATAGTGTACATAATTGGTTACCATACTAAAGAAAAAATGTGTTATTCATGTTGTTTTATCAATAGTCATATCTGCATGAATAATTCAGCAAGCACAGTATTAATCAATTAGTGCTTGTTTACAGCTTGTGCACTTTGCTTGGATCAGGTAGAATTCAAAATACAAATTTAATCAAAACTGAGCAAGGTCATTTATGTGGCAGGTCACAGAAAGGTGTTTACATGCTTATGATTTACCATTTCACAGAAACAGCTGTTTTTACATTAATATCCCTCATCTTCAGCTGTGCAAAATCAAGTTAACAGATGACTGACTGGTGTTAACTGTTGCATTAGTGTTTCGTTTTGCATGGATTGTCTAGTCTTGGTTCTAGCCTTTGTTTTCATCTGTGGGGATTGCATTTGGAGTCATAAGCATACGCCATCACGAAGACCAGAGAGCTAACTATTACTGAATTATAATGAATCTGTAGGCTAAAGAAGTAGCTAAAAGAGCCTGCAGAGTTCTGGAAAAAAGGTCTTGAACAGATGTGACAAAGATTCAATTATATCAGAGTGATGGCAAGAGCAAAGTGTGGAGGCCCAAAAGAACTGCCCAAGATCCAAAAGCGCCCCCTCTCATGTGTGAAACCTGCTGGTGGGAGGTGTTATAGTTCGGGCATGCATGGCTGCCACAGATACTCACTTGTGTTTTTACATTGATGATGTAACTGCAGATAGCAGCAGTAGAGCACATTCTGAAGTGTACAGAAGCATCTTATCTGCTCAAGTTCAAGCACATGCCCCCTAACTCATTGGACATCGCTTCATCCTATAGCAAGACAATGATCCCATATAAAGTGCTGTAATGTCTACATGGTGAATGCAAAGTGTATAGTATAAAAATCCACTTAAATAATAGCTGATAATGTAACCCCATGTGAATTGTTGTACAGAGTACAGAGCCAAATCAAGGAAAAATATGTTTCTCAAAATTGTTTACTATGCTTTGGCAGCACATGTTATTTGTCATGGCAATAACGCACAATTTGAATTTGAATTTGACAGAGAGAGAGAGAGAGTGAGTTTGAGAGAGAGAGAGAGAGAGAGTGCCTGCTGAGATTTGCTTTGTTTTCACTTTATTTTAGTTTATTATTTTTGTCTGAAACCTGTGTGAAGGGTGAACATTTTCATTTGTTTGTTTTCTTGTTTGTGTGACTGGTGGAGGCCCTCTCTGTATGTGGCAAATTGTGATGAAAACCCAAAATTGCTGCATTTCCCTCCCATCTTTATGTGCTAAAGTGATGATAGATTTTCTGAGTAAGATCATTTTTGTAGAATCTTGGCTGTAGCTTTTCCCCTTTGTTGCTGTATATAAAATAGAAGATCCATATTACAGCGAATGCTTTCCATGAAACTACAGCTACAGTGTCTAACCACATTTACTACATCTACAACTAATCACATTCAAATTTTATTTCAGGCTGTCTTCTGATGATTTGACAGGGAATTGTTGTTAGATTGTGGGGCTTTTTTATATGCAGAATTTTACTAATGAAACTGCTGATGTCTAATAAGTTGGATACATTTTCTTCGCACATTTATGAGGGAGCACTGGACACAATTTTTTAAATGGTCTTCCCTGCCCCTTTTGATCATGCAGATATTTAAGCAGATATTCCTGAATGCACTTACCAAACATTATAGCACTTAAACCTCAGACATGTTGTTGGTAGCAAAAAGCCAGTATTGCCAGAAGTAGCTTTGCACAGTGGTGGTTAAAAATGCTCAGATTGGTTTAAGGACTCTGTAACGCCTTTTAAAGCATCCTTTCATTGATGCAATCTTATTGTTATGTGGTCACAGTAGGCATACCTGATGAGAGTTCTGAGATAGTGTGAGAAAACAGGATCTCTTTGCGTTTATAAAATCTGTAAATAAATGATAAATTAGTTTTCAGTTTCTTTTATGTGTATTCCTCAGTAATTGCCAGTGTACAACTGAAGTAGGTTGTCGTAAAGAATGAAACCTTTTTTAAGGTGAATTTTCAGGAACATGGGAATATATTTTTCTACCAAACACTGAGACATAACTAGAGAAAGACAATTAGTGGAGAGATTATTTTTCAAAGAAATTGCTGTCTGGACTTGAGCAATCATATGCAATATGGCAACAAAACCACCTTTGTAAAATGTATGACATTACATTTTTGTGGTGTAGTTGGATAGGAATAGCATACAGTTTTCACTGTGATGAACAGAGTTCAGTGTGTTTGGTTCCCCATCTCAGGTCTCACATAGCAAGTTATGTGAGAATTCCGATTTATGAAAACTGCATTGCTCTAAAAATGTAACACTTGTTTACATTTCCTTCTCAAAGACCAACATCAAGGCGAGAAATCATTTTTAATGCCTGTAGCAATGGTTTATGTTTAACCTGACTAAAATCCAATTACGTTTTTTATGCCCAGCTTACTGTTAATACATAGAAATGGAAAATAAATAAACTTGAATTTCTGATTTATTGATTATGAAGGTTTAGCAGTAAGAGATCTTTCTCTCCTCTGTGAACTGAATCCATAAAATCCCTTAAGCATCATTCATGGGTAGCGTAGCCACTAAGTGAAGATATTCAAGTATATGGTGACAGATCATATTGCTCTCATGACTGTTCCAGGGAAACGTGCATCACAGTAATATCACTGCGCTTACATCACTGTGCCATTGGGGCTAAGGAGAAATATACTTTAGTGGTGTTTGCTTATATTAGAAAATGGCACATTGTTAAACTTGAGCACATAACTTAATTGGAAAGCACACATTAAAATGTATAGTGTTAATTTAACACTTAATGGATAACATTTAGTCCTGTATTCCAGAGTGTTTTCTCTTAAGAGTTGAATCAACACTGGGCATTTTACTGTGCACAATGGTATTTAACTGCTTGCCAAAGAGGGCGCACTGAAACACCTTAGCCATGCTGGTAAAACAAGAGTAAGACAGGTGCTTCTGATGAGGATTCAAAGCCTGAAAACATGACCTTGCCAGAGAAAACTTCATACAGACTGAGGGCAGTATTGTAAATAATGCTGTGCTTAATGTAACAGAAATAATGGTAGGAGACAACGTTTTGAATGATACAATGCCCACATCAGGTCTCTGTTGTTTGCTGAGATTCTTTGTGGTGAAGAATGTTGATGGTTTAAAAAAAAAAAAAAAAGCTCATCAACCTGGTCTGGATACGATTGAGAAAAGTGCTGTTCAAAAGCAAGATCTTAAGAGAGTTTTTAGGATCAAGAGCTTGAGTAGTATTGCAAACAATCTGTTCAGTTAGCTAAATGTAGGCCTGTTACCAGGCCTATTAGTAAAAAATTGACAGAAAAATGTTGTAGCAATAGCCTTCAGCCTTGTCCAATTCAAATAGGCGAAAATGTAAATGTGCCAGATTTCTTTAATGCAGAATACTTCAGAGATACTAAGCATATTAAAATATAATGTATTCTTCCATCTGGAGAGAAGAGAGATGCCAAAGTCTTAAATATCAAAGCACCTTAATATAGTGCTGAACAAACCCAACCAGTAAACTAAAGGTAGCTTTGATCTTTATGACATAAAAATACAGGATTATATATGCATTATATAACTTATATTTTCTCAAAAAATTGTATGTCAGGTTTCTTGTTTTTACGATGATGGTAAGGATAATATTTACATTTTACAAATTATATTTTCTTTTGTAAAAATGTTTTTATTCCCATGTTACTGATAGCTCATTTCTTTAAAAAGTTATATTACATATATTTGAATTAATGCATACGGTTTACAAAGGCACAGATTTATGTACTGCAGAGAATAGCTATTCCTTGCTAATGCCAATTCAATTAACTTTGTTTTCTTTGAAAGTTCATAATTATGTCCTTTAAAGTTTACTGATCAGGTTATTGTCAAATTAATCTACATATTTGCTTAATTTCCAATGCTCCATTGGTTAATATGGATTGCTGTGTAAATGTAGCTTTGTTTAATTATGTTTATTAACAAATCACAGTAGGCCTTTAAAGCATGTGGATAAATCAATGCTTGTGTGGGCAGGCATAAA
This sequence comes from Anguilla anguilla, assembly GCF_013347855.1. Classification (NCBI taxonomy): domain Eukaryota; kingdom Metazoa; phylum Chordata; class Actinopteri; order Anguilliformes; family Anguillidae; genus Anguilla; species Anguilla anguilla. Next base: position 45,206,612 of record NC_049203.1, on the reverse strand, counting down.
ACTAAATATTTTATTTCGAACAGCATCCTTTCAAATAATTGTAATATAACAAGTGGGTAGCATTTAAGTACCAGTGTATGGAGGAAAAATGTGCTTCTGAGTAATCAGGAAATCCTCATAATGAAATAACATGTTGGTACATAACAAAGATAGGTTTTTGTTTTCTAACGGGCCTCAATAACCTTTAAAAGCACTTTTGTATTTTTGGTTTTCTAATGCAGATCAGATATTTAACAGGTTGAATGTTGTCACATTCATTCTAAACAAAATATTTCTTTACTGTCATTATTTGGTAGTAATTGTATTCATATTTTATATTTTCTTTCAAAATTTCTAATACTCCGTCATTCAGCTGAAAGGAAGAACACAATCCACATAGGAATGTGTTTAATTTCCAAAATTCCATGAAGCTGACTTTAGGGAACATTAAATCGGCTCAAGGTGTGATGGATGACAGTGCCGTTTTCACTCTCCTTAGAAGCCAAACAGAAGGTGTAGCATCTCCCGGCTAGTCACATTCCATTTGTCAAGGCCATTGTCTGTATGGGTCAATGCCTCATTAAAGAAAAGCAAAAGTATGTTTATGTCTGTCTGGAATAAATTGCATAGTGACAGTCCTATATCACGGGAGCTGATTTCAATTAACCTTTATCACAGGCCGGGTTGCAGTGATGTGATTCACTCCGTGTGGTTGAAGGTCACAGAGACCTCATTTTGTCTGGGTGCTCAACAGTGCTGCCTTTCATTTATCAATGTTTTGTGAGATGGAGGTCTTATCGACGTGATTGGCACCATTTCAAATACCAATTCCCTGCTTTGCTTCGTCAGAACCTCAGCTTGTGAATCTGGTTTTACCTGGGTCTCGCAAAATGGATCTCAACAGAGATGAACATGAAAGACATGCTTAAGTTTAAAGTAATGAATAGGGTGAGCTTGATTTACTTGGGTTGATTAGAAAGTTCAGTTTGTTAAAAATGAAAAAAATGGATAGGTCTGAGATAAATGCACGTTCAACTTTTGCAAAACATTCAACTTTGTTAACGGTTTTATCCAAATAAAACCAAGGTCATGTTGGTGGTAACACCAGTATCTTATTTAAAGACCCACTTAACCTGTTTGTTACATTTTTTCTTCCAAAAACAGAAATACGTGCACATGCATTCACCACATTGACTTAAGTCTTCACTGTTAAAATTCATAGGAATCACAAACAATAGTTGAGAATCAATGTGCAACCCATGTGGGCCGTTAGTGTCTAAATGTAGGCAATTATCGCTTTGAGGGGGATCACCAAGCCAACTGGGTAAAACGGTCACATCATCTCATGTGACTTTTTGTTTCAAATGTATTCCAGAATTTCCTAAATTTTTATATGTTTGTGTATTGTGGCTTTCATTGAGGTTTTCCTATGTCACAATTCTGCTGCAAAGCTATTTTAACTGAAATGGGTCTCTACGTTTTATCTTCCAGGCATTCATGTTCATTGTGTTCTCTGTCAATTTGAGGGTTATGCAACATTATTACTCATCACATCCTTACCACAACCTTGTAAAATGTTGCAGCAATGGCTTGTGCTTGCTGGGCTGTTATACCTTTCCAGTGCGGGTATTAAAATCATACAGTGGCTGTGCAGTACAATTCGCTCAGGGTATTGCATGGACATGTGGTCACTGGGAGGGGGGGGAAGTGAGACTGGGTAAATGTGAAATGCTCAAATGTTCAGCATGAAATGTAACGAGGGCACAGCACAGCATGCACTTCACCTACTGAATTGAACTCGGTCATGGAAACCCTTTTCTCTGCCACAGCTGTAGCGTCACAGAAACACAATTGTCATAGCTATTAGTAGCTACGACTGTGATTTTCAAAGCAACTCTTTTGGCCAGCTACCAGAATGTCCTTTGAGAAACCTTTGAGCAGAGGAAAAAAGGGGGAAAGATGAAAGTTATGTCCTCTGCTCTATTGGAATACTTTGCAGAGGGGAGTGCTTAGGCTGCCAGTAAGTCTTGAGGACGAGATGAGTTTTTGAAGCATGCTGAATTGTCAGACATTGGTCTGAGAATAAAAAACATGTATAAACTGATACATTTTAAGTGCTTTTGCCGGCTGTCTGGTGACATTTTTTATCATTAGGAGAATGGATCTGATGGAGTGGCCATAAGATAACAAGAATAATATGTTTGTAACACTGGGCCAGCAAAGTTATTTTTACATAGCTGGTGTTCATTACCATTTCCCACTGTATAAAATCTTATAACGTAATGTGCATTAAAACCATAGTCCCTGAAAATGGAAATATATACTTTTAATCTACTCACAGGCCCTGATTGTGTGGGTTAACACTGTATTCATGAAAATGGTATTCATGACATTCAGTAGTAACTGACTTGTGGAAGTGAGGAGTATGATATTTTGTGCAGGTTGGAACAGGCTATGTCAATGTATTTCTTGATTTCTGTGGAGCCTGTACATGCGCATTATTTGTTGTGTGGGTTGGTTGTATGTTATAGTGCAGTGGATACATATATGTTTTATAATGTTTTACTTATGCTTCTCTTTGTTTTGAAAGGATTTTGCTCACATCAATTAAATGTCATGGCTTATTTATTTTTAAATTATAGGACCAGTGTCAATGCTTCATCATTATGAAATACACCGATATTCAAGAGTGAACTGAATTATATGCTCTATTGGATAGTCATACACTTTCAACTGATGGACCATTAGCGACTCTTATCATTAATGATGATTAATGCATTGTGGTATTGATCATGCAAAGGCATCTCAAAGCAGTCTCAAGCTGTGCTATTTTTGTGTTCATTATGACAATCCTTCAGCTGGTTTGAAAATAATTAATACACAGTTTGTACTCAATCCAGATGAGGGCAGGTAATGCTGGCCAAGTAATAGTGAAGTTGAATCATCAATTAAATACACTATCGTTTTTATCCAGGCCATCTAAAGGTGTAGAATTGAGCATTTCTAAACAACGGGGTGCCATATTTTTGGTAGAGAGGGCTACTTTATGGTTTTATACTCTCTGGTTTTTTTAAATGCAAACCAGAGTATTTATGAAAGGCTTAATATTTGGGCTGCCAGATGTAGTTTAAAAAAAAAAAAAATTGTCATCATGATATGAATTTCTACAATAAAACACTCTGCAAAGGGCTGCAATTTCAGAATTATGATATTGGTTCAAGCCAGGTCAACCTTACTCCACAATACAAGCTTTTTTTTTTTTTTATCCCCAACGCAATCAGTACAACCTAATTTACACTTCATCATACAACACTTTCGACAAGTGTCTTGCGAAATAAGTGACATTTTCAATTGACACATCCAGACTTTTATGTGGTGAACACTGTTGTACACTGTCGCGCAGTGTCACTGAAATACATTATCATTGATACATTTTTTGCTCCCCTTCATTATTTAGATTTTGACTGCAGTTGATGAACATGGAGGAGAAAGAGGAAAAACTATCGGAATAAATAAGAAAGTATCGTCAGTAAAATGTAGGGACAGATGTGATTAATCGAGTCATTGAACCAGCTGGCCGTCATCGTAAAATATTAGAATTTTATTCCTTCATCCAGGGTGGCATGGTGGTGCGGTGGGTAGCACTGTCGCCTCACAACAAGATTACAATTCATTTATTTTGTGTGATTATATGTGCAAAATTAGTTTTGATAGTGCTTGATCAAGCAATGTGTAAAAAAGTATTGGTGGAAATTATAGTATTATCCCTCCATTTTCCATGAGTTGTAGTGTGTTTTCTGCCTGTGTCATTGTGTTCGGTAGTTTGAGCGTGACAAACTCCCAGACATTGCAGTATGGGATATACAAGCAATAGCTACAAATGTGATGTCAGCTTCAGCAATACAGATCCCAAAAACTGCTTCCTTCTGTATCATACTGACTAGGGAGACATGGGGTCATATGAAGGTAAATTATATGATTATTTAATTTAAAGGGTATACTTTTTCAGTTGCATCAGTGACTGGGTCTTATAGATTTAACATTCAAATCATTCCTTGAAAATACAATGTGGTCCTTTTTTTGTGCAGAGAAGGTTGCCTAGGCACAGTTGCCGTGGCATCCAGTCAGAGCGCATTGCTTCTGCTGACAGTTGTTGGTGTCAGTTGCATGAGCTGCGGTGGATACCCCCTCTTCATCACTGTCACACGTCTGTCTCCGTCTGGACTACCTGTCATCCTGACAACAACTAAACCTCCACCCATAGGTGTACACTTCTGTATGACAGAGGTTTAGTTCAGATGTCAGCTCTATAATTTAGTTTTTTTTCTGCTAGACTGGCATCCATAGGTTGAAGCCACATACATTATAGACATGTGGGATAATGGTTGAAAAGTTCAATTCATTATCATGGGATTGTAAGACACTCAAGGTTGTCCTTGTCAATGTAGGCTAGTGATACTTTTGCTAAATTGCTTTATTGCTGAAAATAACATGTTTCAGTAATGATTTGCCAATGCAAAATCCCCCAAACCAAGCATAAAATGGGTTATCAATTATTTGCCTGTGTTGTGTGTCATTTCAGAAGGTGTCACAGAGTACTTCAGGGTTCCACCTCAAGGACTGATCCATTTCAGGATTTCACATCAGCTTCTGTCATTCTGTCAACTTCAAACATTTGTCATTCTGTCAGCTTCAAACATTTCTGTCATTCTGTCAACTTCAGTGATTTCTATAACTACAATGCTCACAATTATTGATTCCCCCACAGAGGTCAGCCATCTAAGTAAATCATCTTCACACATGGTTCCCATTAATTCATTTTGTGTGATTATGTGTGCAAAATTAGATTTGATAGCGCTTGCTCAAACACGATGAGGGCTGATCCATTTCAGGATTTCACACCAGCTTCTGACCTTATTTATTTATTTTGCTGTCAACATTTTTAAAAGACATGATCTATACCTGCTATGCGTGTATCCTAGATCAATTTTTTTTTTACTTTTTAGTCTGTATATGAAAGAACAAGCATCAGTCTATAAAGCTGCTTAGAAAATTAAGCCTGACAAATTGGTTAGGAAAAAAACATAAAAACAGCATACACACACCATGCCGCCAAGAAGAGTTTCTGCCTGGTTTCTATTAGTAACATCATCAAATACCCTGCATCGTGTTCAGCATTAGTATTACTGAAGGAAATTTTAATGTGACTTGTGCTTGTTATATTCTTAGTCTGTGCCTCTGTGGTATTCTCAGTGTCCTTGAAAGATTTGCCGGAAAAAAAAGAAAAAAAAATCTTGAGGCCGTGCATCTGCTTCTGTGACTAACGGCCTCTCCACTGTAACGATGAGTGAGAGTCTGTCCCAGAGAATCCCATCTCCTGGCGTTTCAGAAACTGGGCCTTTTGCTGCAGACTGCAGGGCCATTTCTCCCCAGCTGCTATAATGGATGCTTTATATCACAGGGGCTACATAAGAGGAGCCTCTGTCTCCTGCAGTCACATAGCTGAGGCACCATCTGGAGAAGTAAGTGTCAGGTGCAATGGATCATATACTTTGTTGCATTTTTCAGTCTCAAGGTCACTGAAGGGAAAAAAAAAACCCATGGGATCTCTGTTCAAAAAATGACAAGATCCATAAAAATCAAAGCAAACACCCACAAGAATCAGGAAATGTAACAAAAAACAGGGGCATATGGTACCTCCTACCAGTCATCGGTGTTGCCAGCTTTGACCTTTTCTGACTAGAATAAAAGCTGAAATGTCATTGGTTGTGCACTCTGTGATTGGAAGTCAAAGTGGTGTTTTAGTATTTTATTAAAATCATATTGGCTTTATGAAAGCATGGATTCTGACTTAAAACAGTGAAGTAGCAGCTGTGTTCATGAGCCATATCTGTAAAAAAAACTAATTGGCTATTGGTCTTTTTTCATTTCTTCTAAAAATAAGCTTTTTGAAAGGCTTTTTACTTTGGACATAAGGAATGGCTTTGAGAGACAGATTATGGTTGTATTCAATCAACATTCGTCCTTCTTTTTGACAAATTGAAAGCTTTGTTTTATTCCCCCTTCTCAAATGCAGTTTGGCTTGTGCCCAGCAATAACCGCAATTAACTTGCCAAAGCGTGTTTGTGAAGGGAAAATGCAGCACAGCATGTAATTGTGAATCAGAGTTAAGGATTGATTGCTATTTGTTCGAATTGTGAATCTGGGCCTTTGTTGGCTTGGCATGGGATTTTGGGCTCATGTCAGAGTCCTGCTGAGGTAGGAGTATGCCCCCACACACAGACATTTTGAGAACTTGGTGGGAAGAACTTGGTGTACTAAGCACTTCACTGCTGCTGGAAATCTATGACAATTTTGCCAATCATTTAGAACACCAGCCATGTTTCAAATGTTGTTCTGATGACTATTTCTCCTGATTTACCCCCATTTTGTTGACCTGAATATATATTCTGTGACAGGAGTTTGCTACCATTTTGGAGAGCCACGGGGTCTGCTGTTTTTCTGACTCATGGAATCCAGACTGCCAGTGCCAACTATGGCCTGCAGCCTTGCAGGGTAACACACAGTTGGCACTAGCAACATCCAGGGAGGGGAGAGTTTCCATGCAGCTAGAATGACAGTGCTTCTTCATGCATCAGAAGCCCCCTCTGGTTGCGAGGGCGCCTTACTTGAAGACTGCAGTGCAAATAAAACAATTGGTGTTGCGTGCTACGAAGGAGACCTTGTGCTTCTCTTTTCTCTCTTGAACCAATAGGAGAGGTTGCAGAAAACGGTGCTGGGGGAATTGGGCATTCCAAATTGGGGGAAAACAGGGGGGAAAAGTTTAAAAAGTGTTTTAATTGACTAAGTGCTGAGTAACAGTGGAAACCAGTATATCCCGTGGCTCTCCAGAATGAGGTTTGGGGACCACTTTTCTACAGTGTTTTGCTATAGTATGATTTCAGTATGCTAATACTGAATTCATATATACTAATACACTCAAATGATGTGGGTGAACTACTATTAGTCAGCACATATACTGGTATTTGGGAGTGCTAGTTTTAAAAAAAAAAAATTTAAAAAAAGGTTGTGTCGAGATCGCAATTTTCATCCTTTTATGTGCTTGTGCGGAGTTGGTGGCAGAATCATTTAGGGAGTGCGTGTTTGTGATTATGCACAATGGTTTAAATGCAAACATGTACCAGTAATAATTAGAATAATTGATATGGGCCTGCACAACTGAAAATAATTTTCTCTTGAGGACAAACTATCTATATGTCCTCCTGTCTTTTTCCAGACCATATTCTCAGATAATGTAAATAAATAGGATTTGATGGATTCCAAATGTGTCAGTAGAGGGTTTGGGTGAGTAGAGAGGTGGATGGGTAGAGAGGTGGGGTGGAGGTGGTGTTGAGGTGAAGAGTAGTTCTTCAACCTTGTTCAGTTGGCATGCCTCATCTGCACCCCACACTTTAAGTAAAACACATTTATTATGTATGCATTAAGATGTGCCTAAAAACAAAACATTTGTAATGTATTTAATTCACGCATTTCTATATCACGGAGTTAAATGAGGTTTAATTAAGTTGATTAAACATGACATTAAACCTGTTGTCAGGTTACGCCGTACTTTAGCAGTAAAGCAGTAAAGTCCAAAAATACTTTCCCAGTTCTACTTTTAATATTTTGGGCACGTAGTGTGCATCCATCAATTTTCTAACCCGCTTATTCCTGGTCAGGGTCATGGGGAGCTGGAGCCTATCCCAGCATGCACTGGGCGAGGGGCAGGAATACACTGGACATGCTGCCAATCCATCACAAGGCTGCATAAATTAATGTTTTATGTAAACAAATCATTTGTAGAATGTTATTGGATTACAGTATTCTACACAAATGTATGAATCAGCAGGGATTTTGTGGTATTTTATTGAATAAAAAGAGATTTGTGGTATTGCAATTGTTGAACGATGACTAAGCGGTTTAGCTTTTTAGCAGATACCATATGTACGGTACATGCACTGTAGCTTGCACCTTGTTAAAATGGTTTTACCATACTTCTGCTTTGTGAAGATCACACTGGTTAAGTGAGTGAGGGCGGGGAAGGGTGAAGACCAGACGCGACCAAACAGGGGATCTATAAGTTACCAAAGGGCACTCCAGTAACCACTGAGTCTCGTGAGAGACGAAATAAGGGGGTGCTATACTCCTAGGGGACGTATCCCAAATAATGAATAATAAACCCCTAAACGGGTAACTGAGGAAGAAGGAGTATAAGGAAAATAAAGGAACAGGGAAATGAGAAATGAAAAATAAACAACTTCGAACCGAAGCTGAGAAAAAGAAAATGTCTTTTCAAAAACAAACAGAAGATGTTCTGAGGCCAACTAAAACCAGGGGGGAGAACTGATTAGTAAAGGGCAGAAAGGTTTGTGTCCCAATGGTGACACAATAACCCCTTAAAACCGCCGGCCTCAGAATCTGGACCTATACCGTCCTAATACCTTTTTCCCAAAAAAAACAAACAAACTGAAGTCAGAATTCTTTTTAAATTTCTTTGTTCTTAAATTCCTTACACCTTGCTCAGGAATACGACAGGGAACTGGCTAGAACAAAACACGTTACACTCAAGCACCGTTCCACTGCCTACTGACGCTTTAAATACCCAGCCACAGGTGTGGCTGGTAATCAGCGGAAGATGTGAGCAACCCACAGGTGAAACAGATCAGAGGTAACCCTGCAGGAATGCACGGAATGTTCAAGCAGGAACAATCCTCCCACAGGAACCAAAAATAACGATTAGCCGAGTGGCTAATCTGCAAGCTCGAACTAATCGTCCCCACACACCAAAATAACGATTAGCCGAGTGGCTAATCGGAATGCTAACCACTGAGCTGGTGCAGGCACAGAAAAATGATCTACCTGCACAGAAACCGTGACAAAGTGCATTTGATTGAACCCTCTTGTTAAATAATATCTGGCTTTTTCTTGGTTTCATTTAGAGACTTGTTTTTTTTAACTACAAGATAATGATATGGGTCTGTTATGTCATTAGATAATTAAGAAATGCTCCCTTCCTCAGAAATGAATAGCACAATCATGTTCTGCTATCACCTGGTGCAAATAATAAATATATAGCTTGTGTACATTTTAATCTGTGTGAAAGAAAAGGTGTATATATAAAATGTGTAAAACCTGATGTATAACATACTGTATGTTATGTGTTCAAGTACTGTATGTCAAAGCAGAGGTATAATTGTGGCTCATTCATGAATTAAATAAATGCTGGACAGGCCAGTTTGATTATACTGTACCAACCTTTATACAACCATAGTGCAATAACAATATGTCCATATTTTTGCTCTTGTTGCAAGCTAGGACTACTGGGCTCCAGCCATATGTGATTGATTTATAAGTATTTTCAAAATGGTTAGTTCAATTAATTAATTTGTTCTCAATCAATCTTTTGTTGATTGTTTCTTCCCTGTGTTGTAAAGCGTCTTTGAGACTATGAAAAGCCCTATATAAAATAAATGCATTATTATTATTATTATTATTGTTGTTGTTCATATTCGCATTTTGAAATTGCATCAGCTGTCAGGCTTATTTTAATTGGCTGACACATTGGTGCAGTGGTTAGCACTGATGTCTTGCAAGAAACAGATTCCTTGTCCATGTCCCGGCCAGCCAGATCCTCCCTGTGTGAAGTCTGCATGCTCTCCCCATGTTTTGAGTGGGTTTCCTCCCGGTACTCTGGTTTTCCCCCATAGTTCAAAGACATGTAGGCTCCAGGGCTCACTTGTAAAAGGGATTCCATTCTTAGTGTGACTACCCTGGTTAAATAAAAAATAAATAATTTTATCATTTTCATGTCTAGTCCCATGAAGGTTGGTGATGAGGGAATTTACTGAATTTGTTTAAAACAAAAATGTTATCCATGGTATCTTATAATCTTCCATGTCATGATATAGTTTCAATTTAGAATAATCTGAGTAATTATTTATATCCCGGCAACTGAAAGCATACTGCACTGCTTTAATTTGCTGTTTTCACACATGTTTTAACAGAACTCTACTTTTACTGTTACTTTTTCACATGCAATTACACTTCCATTTTGTGTATGAGTAACCACTTCACTCATTTTAAACCCCCACACATTCAAATGTTTCAGAAATATTAGACACCCTTTGGCAGCTATGCATGTCCTTTAATCAAGTAGCAGTCCTTCAATGAGAAATATCTTTTCAAGCTCTTTGAATAACAGAATGAAAAAAAAAATTCAGTGGTAAAATATGGAATCATGAAGAAAAAAAAAGCTATTGATTTTCAATGATGTAATTACATAATATGGTTTCAGGTAGAGGATCAGGTCTGAGGAGAGGGATGAGGCTCTTGCAGTGGCAAGTGCCTCTGTCACAGTCAAGAAGGTAGTCTTAGTCGTGTACCCGGTTCGAAAGCCGGACTGGTGAGGGTTAAGCAGGTTGTTCTGATGGAGAAAGGATCATTGTTGTTTAAGGACTACTCCTTCAAGAGTTTTGGACAGAGAAGGTAAAAGCAATGCAGATCCATAGTCCCTGACCGCAGAGGGATCTATGGTATGGTTCTTAAGGAGTGGTGTAACATGAGCCATCTTAAAGTCAGTGGGAACATGGCTACAGGCAAGGGAGGCATTCATGATCGAGGACAGATGAGGAAGGAGCTCACTGGATATAGACAGGATTACAGCAGATGGGATGGGTTCTTGCGAACAGGTGGTTGCACAATGAGTGGCCATGGGTTGGAGTACTTCTGTGTCCTCCAGAATCTTGAAGGAAGTCAGTGTAGCAGTGGTTTTGTCCTGGGGAGTAGGGGGCATCACTGGATGAGTGAAGGCATTCCAGATACTAGCCCCCTTCCCCTCACAGTAGGCCAGAGAGTCATCTTTTAAAAAAGTAATGTGCAGAAAGAGAAGAGTGAGAGGGGGTGTATGGGGAATGAGGAGGGAAGAGAAGGTCGAGAAGAGTTAGCGTGGGTTAGAGACGCTTGCACTGATCTTCAACTGAAAAAATTAAGTCTTAGCCAATGTGTTAGCAGATGTGAATGCTGCTAGCAAGGTATGGTATGAAGTCATGTTGTTGGAGGATCTGTATTTCCACCACTTCCTTTCTGCAGTCTACAGCAAGGTTCTACTGAAGTGTAGAGATTCTGTCAGCCATAGGCAGGGGGTGATGATTGTGCTGGTATGGAGACAAGATGATAAAGTGAGTCAAGTGTGGGTGAGTTTAATGTAGTGGTAATGAGGCCAACAGGCAGGTTAGAGAAAAGAGCAGTGTAGATAGAGCAGTTGAGATGAGGGAGGAGTGCGAAAGAGTGTGGAGATTTCTCCTGAAAGTTGTAGTGGATGAGCTGTTTGAGGAGTAGTGGGAGAGTAGGTAGGAGAGAGAGAAAAACAAAGTGATCTGAGACATGGAGGGGCGTCACCATGAGTTGGGATGTGGAGCAGCTCAAGGTACACAAGGTGTAATTGCTTACCAGGCTTGTGGGTGGGGACAGATGAAGAATGGGTGACAGTAAAGGACTGGAGGAGTGAGGCAACACTGGATAGCCGGGTGCTTTCTGGTGGGAGTTTGAAGTCACCCAGCAGAATAGCAGGAGTGCCATTCTCAGGAAGAGACCTCTGGAGAATGTCCAGTTCATCCAGGAAATCCTCTCTGGGGAAAAAAAGTGAATATATTCTCCCTAAACTATTATTAAATTAAACTTATAATGGGCAGAATTTGGTCCCACTATAGAATGCGGCATCAAATGTTGTTGGTTAAGAGTGGAATTAACACTAGAAATGTTACTGTGTATGTAGATGCTATGATGATAAAGTAATGTTTAAGCACAAATGTAAGTGATAAGTGAACAATTATAATCTGTTTTTATGTTTTATATAAAATACAGAGTAATATTTTCTATGGCTGACTGTTGGATATCTAGTTTTTAAATAATAGCATATAGCAGAGCAACATGCCTTGATATGCGTAACTTGTCCACAGTCCATAAAAAACAAACATTGTTGTAAGTTACCTGTGTTTATTTCTTTTTCCCTTCCCCAAGCATCTTTGGCAATTAAGACATGCTGAGGTCTTCATAGATAAACAAATGGTAATCACAATGACTGACAGGTGTTATCACTTCTCTGAAGAAGCAACAATACACAAACTAATCAGATAAAGAGGGCCCAGCATCACCACACAACCCCAGGTGAATGTCCTGGCATAAAATAAAATAAGGCTATGATTTGTTGCATTTAATTGAAATATCAACTGAACATTTTAATTTACAAAATTGTGATTGAGATAATAATATTATGGTGCTTTGGACATCTTAGTTGCCTGCAGAGAACCTAACCCCCTACAGTGCTTTAACGTGGCGTCACACGGTTAGGGCTGGCATCCTGAATTCCTGCCGACTGAGCTACTTATGACTGCCAAGAAGAACGTTTAGAGTTGAGTTGAGTCTTGGAGAAGAGAAGAACCTTTTTTTTTGTTGATTCCTTCTAGGTTTATTCCATATTTATTCTATATTGGCTCTATGCTTTGTTCTTTTGTTCTGTCCCCATTGAAGCTAGAACAAGATACTATTTTGGGAAGGTATACATTACCTCTCTCTCCCTCTTATCTCTCTCTCTCTCTCTCTTTTAAATTATATGTAGCCTACATTAGAGGGCATATGATATCTACTTGTGATTCTAATACAATAACACATAAACTATCAATAAATTATAAGATTTTAACTGCGGTTAAATAAAGAATCATTGAAATTGTCTAATATAATACATGTACAGTATTTAATCTTCTGTTGCTTGTCCATTTGAGATAGGGGGTATACTGAATGGATCATTTTTTTCAGTTGTATTTTTGATCACTTTTGTTTCTACTGCATGTCGATAATGTTTCCTACTCCCGTTTTAGTGAGATATTATGATTAATATAAATAGAAATTTTGTTTAGTTCTTTTTGATGCATTATGCTCAATCCCTCATAACCATGTTTATAACATCAGGCAAGCATGTCCCAGCGAGTACATTTGCTTCCACCAAACAGAACGCATCCCAATAACTGCTATTATGTATTGAGTCCTTCTTTGCTGCTGCATGAATCCGTGTACTTGCATTTCAGTAATAAGAGAATTTGATCAATTACAAACAATTTTGCACAGCAAGGGTTTGCCATTTGTATGCGCAAATGAGATATTTAATGAAAATGAAAGACGTTGATTTTCTTGGCACTAATATTAATTCAGGATGTCTGAGTCTGATGAAATACGACAGGCCTTTTGGCCTTCGATAATTACTGACGACCTGGCTGAAAATCCAATGAAGTATTCAATCTCTGTAATTTCACTGATCAAAACTCGGACCCGCTGATTTCAGCCTGGCTCTTGTCATAATAATTCTTGATTACAGTATGTGGCGAACTTTGTGCTCAGGCAACTGAGCCAAGGTGCTGTCATAACAAATAATACTGCATGTATTATTATAACAAATAATACAAGCATGTAGTTCCATGAGTGACATTCACTCATGGAACTACATGCTTGCTTTCCATTGAGTGTCACACCTTTAATTTCATGCACATGCAGAATAATACTTCACACAAGGATTGTGAGGGAAGAAATCTTACAATTCAGATGTTTTCTGTTAGTTTAGAATTTATTAGTGCATGCTCAGAAGACTACATTCTGAACAGGTACTGTCTCTTAAAACATTCATTTTTTTCAGAGTAATGAAAGTGCCTTTTGAGGCGAGAATTTAGTTTTATGCGGACAGAGGAGTATTTGAAAGAGAAGCGGTGTAGCATAAGTGGTTAGTGAACTGTGCTTGTAGCTTGTATCAATGTTGTAGTTTCAATTCCTGTGTAGGACACTGCCATTGTATGCTTGGTTAGTTCCTTATCCTAAACTGCATCATACAATATCCAGTTATATAAATATATTGTCAGTAAACTGTTTACTGTTGCTCTGGAAAAGAGTATCTGCTGTATGTCTAAAATGTAATGTAAATGTTGCTGTTAGAAGCACTTTTTTAAAAAGCAGTGGGCATTGTACTGGGAAAGATATTGTATTTAATTAAAGTGCACCTTGGAAAGAAAATGTCCTTGATGAGCAATGCTCATCTCTGGAGCTTCTAATGTATTCATAATGGCTCCCATTTGAAATGTACTACATTTAGTTTAATTTGTGGAGTGAGCATTTGCACAGTTCCAGTGTATATTGAAAGAAAAGAAAAAAACCTCTGCTAAAACAGTAGACCATGTTCAAGTGCAAATTCAGTCTCCATTCATTGGCTTCTCCAGTTGTTTGATTTATTGTTATGTTTTTATGTCTTAATTTTCTAGCCAAGGAAACCGTGTACAATGACAACATCGGCCATATTCTTTAGAGGAACTGTTATTGTACTGATCTATCAATGGCTGCTTAAAATAATGGGGTCTCAGTCTGGCAATCTTTTAAACAGATGAGTAGCAATGCTTTAGAACTTTCTTAGAAGTATCATTTCAATCAGTGCAAATGGCCACCATGCCAGTGATACTTCATATGTTATTGTCTCTCTAACAGCAGAGCTGTCTTTTCCGTAACTAATAGGTGACCTACATTTTGCCTGAAGCTACCGCCGATCCTCTATTAATATTGTGCTCAGCAAGATAGGTCCTTCTTAGTGCCATGTGAATGCACTGCAGATGGTCCTCTTTGACTGATTCATTAGGGACATAGGCATTTTGCAGTGCAAAGAGAAAATTACATAAGCTTTAATACAATTGTTTAACATAAATAAATTTGAATTTATACAGATGTCAGGTTTCAATATAGGTGAACCACTGAATAGTTTCAAGAGGAAGCAAAAGATTGCAAGGTATCTGTGCTTTCATGCAAGTGAAAATATGCTAAATTTTCTGCACAAAATGTCTCACAACCTATACGATCAAACTAACTTGATAAAAGAAAAATATAAATGGATTAGACACCTTCAGCTTATTCCCTGGGTAAACCCTTCCTTTGTTGCATCATTAAATATAGCAATTAATTCTGACATGCCTCTTTTTGATCTGTGCTAACATTTGATGCCAACATCTGCACTGTCAAAATAGGGCACCTCATTTTCGTCTTTCTTTTTGGTTTTTAATTTATTTTTTGAGGTGTAGACTCATTAATGATCACATGGAGTCTTTTGTCTTCAAGAATACGGGTATTAACTCCAGTGTCCTGGTAAAATTCACACAAAATGCTGTATGCAGACACCTGACATGGCTGGGGTTTGTCTCTCACTCTCCACCATGCCCATGAGAGCTGGCAGTGTGCTGCAAAGAGCCTGTAATCTCCTACCAAGCTGCCTCCACTATCCCTCCATGACAAACTGGATCTGTTAAATATAAGTACCAAGGGCCACGCTCCTCTTCATCCACTTTGCCCTCACAAGCTCATCCAGGGAAGAGGCAGCTGAGGTGCCTGGAGCAAAGCGAAGCTGTCTTCAGATCTCTTGTGCTGACTGTCTGGGTTCCAAGGATAACCACATGCCTACAGGTTTGCATTTGTCCTGACTGAGGGAAGCAGCTCTCCTCTGATTGGTGCAAGCTGTCCTGTGGTACACTGCCTGGCTTTTAGTGTACAAAAAATTGACTCATCATGGGGACATATACCGGGGTGCTCATGCTCAGCTGCTTTGATCTGATCATGGGTGTAGCTGGCATACTGCAGTTGAGATGCAACAACGCAGTAGAACTACTGTGTCATGTTTTTTTTTTTACCCCAGTTTGGAATGCTGAATGGTGAGTGGTGTTCACCAGCCACACTCATTGCTGCGACCTCTGCTATCAATTAAGGAAAGCACAGACAAACACATGCCTCATGTGCAGCTTGAGCAAGCAGACAGCGGGCACCAGCCGAGGTCACTGATGAGCGATTACACGGCCATCCAACTGAATCCTTCCCTCCCTGGTTGACACCACGGCCAATTATGCACAGTCCCATGAGGCTGCCACGGCAACAGACTGTAGGGCCCATCCACACTCTGGAATAGCGCCTTAACAGGATGAGCCACTCAGCAGCCCTTAATCTTAGGACACTCGCACCTTACTTTTTGGGAACAGCACTTAGAGGTAGCAGCACAGGGACATGCCAGTTTGGTCAGGTTCTCAGTGGGTGATTCGCAGAAGTGTGACATATTTTACACGCCACGTCAGCGTTTCATGTGTCTTGGGATTGAATCATTGGTTTGAAAGTTCCCCCCACCTTGGATCACTGAGTTGATGCGATTGGTTAAGAAATATTGGTTGCGTAAAAAAGTGTGCAGGCTCTGAATTGCACTGCTTTCACCGGACTTATAGCGGAGAGGTTTAACTGGCTCTTCTGGACATTGTGTCATAATTTCAATATTTTCAGACAATCCTAATTTGTTAACAAGTTCTTGATGTGTGCACACCAAAGCCTGACTGCTGATGAGTTTGACTGCAGTCCAAGATCGTCAGAGGGCTGCGGCAAGTGTCTAATTTCCACTCCAGTCATGACAATAAATGTGGAAAGTATCCAATTTCCACTGCAGGCATGACAATAAATGCCACACTTTTGTAAATGATAGCTGGCCCTCTTCTTAAGGACAATATTTTTTTTTTTCTCAGAATTTAAATGGCCTTGTGCGATGCAGCCAGTTTGATTAAAATAAATAAATACAAACAGCAACTGATCCTTTCAAAAGACCAATGGCCTATTTCAGTATGCAAATGGATGGTGAGCAATGGAAAATAACAAACACAAAATTATACAAAGTGTAATATCGCCATATTAACATAATAATGATTTGTAAATGTATTTTGCTTTTGAAATAAATTCAGTTGCATAACAATGCCTGCATGCAGTGGTTTGAGTCAGACACTAATCTGTGAAGGTAAAATGGTCAGTCTGCCTCAATATTCTCCTCATATTGGTAAGTTGATTTTGGCAATTGCGGAAATCACAGGACTGTTTAATTGTGAGCGAGGGTCAAATGTTGATTGAATCTAGGCCCTATGTGATTAACCCCTTCACTATGTACAGTTATGTGTTAAACACGTATTTGTTTTGGATTCAAATACTTTTCTGTGCTCTATTGACTGGTGTAATTGAGCCTGCCAATATGACCAGAAGGCAGGGTTTGCACTTTTCAAGAGTATTTCATTGGTTCCAATATACCAGACAACATCAGTAAAGCATAGAAAAGTATTTGAATCCAAAACAAATACGTATTTCACACAGGTCTGGTGTTAACTTGGTTGAGGATCAACTGTGAGGAAAATGTGGTGGCATTTTCCTCACAGGCAGGTGGCAGAGGCAGTTGCTTTTTGGGAATAGATGGACAAAAAAATGATGACAGAAGACTCCAGGCTATGTGTGAACAATTGAATTTCACTGGTTTCTGCTTAAAAGTTATTATAAATGTATCAACACTTCAGCACTGATGTTATTTCATATATAAAAAAAATCACTAATATACTGTATTAGATGTTTCATTATATAACTCCCTCAACAATTCCCATGACTAATAAAGATCAAAATCCAATATATCAGAACATACTCAATACAGTCTAACAAAGGTCTGTTGCTGGGTTTGATTTTTTTTTTCTTCAGCAAGATGACAACATTCTCTTCTGCAAGGATAATTTACTTTAAATCCCCTGAATCCAGATTGTATAGATCTATATATAATTCTTAGAATAATTTTCTAGTAATTTGTCACTGAGATTTAACAAGCTTTGAAATATGCACCTTTTTGAGTTTGTATTTCATCTGAAAGTCCCATAGATAATTGCAAATAAAAGAGGTTGAACATTACTGTGGGTGAGTTCTTACACTGATGTTTTTCATGCATTTGTAGATACATAAAGAGGTCATGGGCTTACAGGGGAATTGGGAAGCTCAGCAATGTGTATTTATGGATCATATTTACTGCAAAATACAATGGCTGAGAAGGAATAAAGCCTCATCATATGTCATTTAAATACTGGGGGTTAAATTGTGTGTGTTAACATAGCCTTGCAATAAAAGATCTGGCAGTGCTGCCTTTTGCCAGCTTATGCATGCAGACGAAATTATTGAGCTACTTCTGGTCCATTTTTCTTTATTCTTAATGCAGATACTTGAAGGCCTGGATTTATTACTATTTGTTATTTGTGTTTTTCCTTCAAATGCACTGCAATAAGCATATCTTTTTCAGTTATTACATTTTTTACAGTTTGCCCCACAATAATCTGCAATTTTTTTGAATTGGTAAAGAACTGTGTGACTTCAGTTCAGTTACACAATTGTGTGGTTTAAAGTATGACTCGCATTGCATATATTGAATAGAGCCTACTGTAATTTAGCCAGATTTACTAAAGGAAATAGTTTCAGCACAAAATCATTCACTATATTGTGGCTCTGTTGCGGTTGCACATAATGACAAATTAACTACCAATTTAGGCCTAATTACACAATAACAGAAACAAAACACCCTCATTTGCAATTTTGTGGTAGGAGACACCCAGAACAATATGGTTTGCTTACACATCCAGATTACAAGGTGCCAATAGTTGGATATGAAGAAAACAGGCACAAGCAGCGAGGCAACCATGAGAAAAAATAAAATAAAATATTACAGCATAGAAATACAACACCAAGAGAAAGGAGAGAAATTTGGAGTGACATCACAAACTACATCAATTAGGCATAGCAAAGCAAACGGTAGATTATGTAATGAATTTAGGCAATGCACAAAAAAAAAACATTCCTAGAGCATAATGCTGGTAAAAGACCTAAGTGATGTTTCAGCCAAGGAAAGAATAATTCAGACCAATACAAAAAGAGGAGGAACAGTCCATTTAATATGAGTAAGCTGTGGGTTGGAAGCAATAGATGGCTGAACTTTTAGCAGGGGAAGGTTGTAGAGCATCTGAAGCTAAAACTGGATTAATGATTCATTTTATACCCTACTAAAATACACATATCATTGTTTTTCTGAAGAGTGTTAAGCAAGCATTGTTTTCATATTGTATTTCAAAACAAATGAGAAGTGGTTATTATAAAAAATATACGAAACTATATACGTAAATCACTGGGATGAAACATGCAGCACCTTAGACAGTCGTACAAATTCCTGCAAATGTAGGCTGCTTCAAAGATCTTGATGCGAGACCTGGGTGCAAGGAAATGTAAGGTTGAGAGTAATGGCTTCATCACAGCTGGCAGGGAAATTGATCTTGGTGTGTGGCTCCTGTTACACTTTTTATGTCCTCCAGTAGTGCAATTATTGTGTGGCTGCGAAACTTGGCAGTATCAATTCACTATGTGCTGTTCGGTTAAATGAAAGTGGGTAATTCTTGGATTAAAGTACTTTGTTTTCCCTTTGTCTTATGTGTCTTCTGGCTCTGATGATTGCTGCCATGTTTGGGAGAGAGAACTACTGATTAACCTAACTTTTGTACAATGTGAGCTAGGCCATATCTCCAAATGAACAGCTGCTTTTAGGAGATCCTAAAATCTACACTCAAATAGGAGAGTTTTAATGAAGGTAGGCTTTAGTAAATCACATATCTCTGACCTGTATAAGGGCATTCACCTCAGTTATACATATGTATTTGCAGATTTTGTATCAAAAAGCATAGAATGATGTGCAAATCACATCCTAGTTGTGATATTGACTCTGTTTTGTAAATATTGATGTATGAATATATGGTGACCTTGCACAGACAGGTTTTCAAATGCAATTCTATAGTAAAGCTGGCCCTGAATGTCTAAATTCACAGTTCAAAATTTAAATTGCATTTTGTCCTCTGTACCCTACAGTGATAAAAAGCTAATTTCTAGGTCTATATATAGTTCATGTAAATTAAGCAAAGCGCTTCTAGAATTTTCTCTTTTACTTGCACTCAGATAAGCATGACTCCTATGACCCCTATATAGACATTTCTTCCCTATAGTGATGTTGTTCAATTCCCATTAATCAATCATAGAACATTTGTGATAGCATGTAGTAATTATTGAATTGAAAAAGCAGTATCAAGTGCAATGTCAACTTGCCAAAAAAATTGTCACGGCAGATAATTTAAATAAGGGCATCTGTGTCACATATGTTGTGAAATACCAGTTCATTCACTCAGTATACATGTGAGAAATACTGTAACACTATATATATATATATATATATATATTTAATTAACAGGACTCTAGGTTAATAGTCAATTCTGATTGGTCGGAAGGTGTGCGTTGATACTGATAAATGTACCGCTATGGAAAGTAGTTCCAGGCAAACCAATCTGATCACTGTTCTAAATCCCCATGGCTACATCTAAACAGCTACAATATAGCTATAGCTAGCCTTCCTTGGTGTTGATACCATCTCAAATGTCATTATGGGGCAGCTAGTTTTAAAAAATCGATATAAACATGTGATTACAGAAGCTGACATGTAAGATAAAGAACACTTGGTTTACATTTAATATCTTAGTTATGTCAACCCTGAGATAGCTAAATAGTTTGGTGTGTGTATATGTACAAAATTTACTGCTATGTCGTTAGGCTATGTTGGCTCCCATAACATCACATAGGCACTCAAGACTTTTGACCCAAGATCAAATAGAGTTTTGACACCAAATCACATGAGTGGCAGCCAACCTAGCATAATGCTGGCTTACTACTTGACTAGAATTTTGCGCTAGGTTGTATTTGTTTATTCACTGCCTCAGAACATCTAATGAAATTTATTTATTTTTCCCTGTTTCTTTTTTGGTCTTAATCAGGTTTTCTGAGCACAGGGGACCAGGCTGCAAAAGGAAACTATGGGCTGCTTGACCAAATTCAAGCACTGCGATGGATCAAAGAAAACATCCAGGCTTTTAAAGGGGATCCTAAGAGGGTCACCATATTTGGGTCGGGTGCTGGAGCCTCCTGTGTGAGCTTACTGACACTCTCCCACTACTCAGAAGGTATGCATTCAAAAAGAAGTGTGTAGTTTTGCATTGAAGAGCTTCTGCTTCTGTTGGAGCCAATTCCAGCAAAATGTTATGTATTCCTTACTTGTAATAACCATGAGGTAACCTCTCCAGACAATCTGTGTATGCGACCCAATATTTGAACTTAATTTAGATGTATATACAGGAAATGTAATGTGCTTAAGGACATGGAATGTGTTTAAAATATCATAAGAATAAAAATCTAGATATTGCAAAACTTTACAATAAATTGGCAAATGTACAATTTACTTATTTAAGATAATGTTAATTTGTGTAATGGCGGCTATGTATAAATTTCTACATGGATCACCCAATATGTATGTAAGTACCCTCAATTTAAACATCCACACACACACACACACACACATAGGGGCAAGGCAGCTCAATTTCAGTGTTGAATGAATCACTTCACTGTGCCTATTCAGAGATGACATTTCACATAACAATTCTTGGCAATGTATATTAAGCAAATCTGATTCAAAGAGATAACAGAATGTGCATGAAGCCTCACTGAAGCATGAATTACTGTCACAGTGACTGGCTTTGTGGACTGTGCATGTGCAGATAGCAGCAAGTGCATGGCATTAATATGACCCATTTTTATAGACATGGCTTTCTGCAATATTTTTATCAGTATATATGGTATTATGTTTGAGAGTTTTTCAGCCCTTCTGTTCAGTACACGGTGCATTGCACTGATAACAGCAACAGTATCCCCCAAGTGATGAAAGAATGTTTGCTTGATAGCAATTTTTGAAATAATAAAACATTGAATATTGATCAGTAACATTAACAAACCTTTTCTGTTGCTTTGGTAGTCTGTGCACAGAAATGTATGCACAGGTTATATGATCAATTTTCACATCTGTGACAAAGATATTGAGAATGTGATACATTTTACACAGGACACAGCTTACAGTGTCTTGCAAAAGTATTCAGACCCCTTGAAAGTTATCAAAGATTACTGGATTACAAATTATACTTACACATATATTTTCAGTCAATGTTTCTCATGTTAATATATACACAGTGCATTTTCAAAGCCAAAATTGTATATTTTTCATTTTTGCATGTTAAACAAAAAATCAAATAATGACCGAGTTAAGCGTTACGTCCATTAGGAACCAATTACGGAATTATACGATAGTACCCAGACCACTACGACTTTAAAATATCGGAAATACGCTAGCGTCGCTCCGAGTGTACCTAATTAGCAACTGAAAACCTGAGTCGAATAACACGCTGATTACACAGGTTCGCAGTCTGTAATAGTGCAATAATCGCTAAGCCCAAGTAGGCAATCTATCAATTCTAAGAATCAAAAGTGGTAGATAGAAACCTAACACAACCTAAAAACAAAGAAACCTAACACAACCTAAAAACAAAGAACAGTTACCACACAGGGGAAAGTTTAAATCTAACGTGGTATGTAATTAGCAAATGAACGCAGATACTTATCCAACTCTAGCAGGACGGATTTCGGCAGTTCTACGCACCTGGACAAATTATACACTTACACGTACTTGGGATCATTGTCCTGCTGAAAGGTGAAATTTCTCTTGCAGTATTTCAGCCCATTCATTCTCCCTTCAATTTTAACAAAATACACACATTTCTGCTGCTGAAAAGCAATGCCACAGCATGTTGCTGCCACCACCATACTTTACTGTAGAGATGGTGTTTCTTGAGGCATGGGCAGTGTAAGGTTTCATCTCACCCCAAAAACTTTAGATTCACAGACAGACCAATGATCCTTAAACAGAGTGGGATTTTTTTCTGGAAAATCTGACAGTTACTTAATAGATCACAGGTAGAGGCCAGTGGTAAAGAAAATTTGTCTGTGTTAGGACAATTATTTTAATCTGTGTAAACGTGGAGCTTCCAGAGATCAGGGGTCTAAATACTAATGCAAACAGCATTTGTTTTTTTTTTCCTTTAGTAGATAGAACCTATGTCACCTTAAAATAGTTTGAGTTTCAGTGTTTTTCAATAAAATATTGCACAGAAAAAAATCTATGTATCATTTAGTTCAATTAAATATGAAAATTGGTCAAGAGTCTGAACACTTTTGCAAGGCACTGTATAAAAGTACAAAAATAATTTTATGGAATGGATATGGAATTCATCAATCCATTATCTTTATCCACATATTCCTGGTCTGGGTTGCAGGTGGGCTTGAAAACAAGGAATTAAATACCCTTTAATCAAAGTTGAGAATCTGTACTTTAACCACATATGAATTGTTTGATTTCAAATCTAAAATGATGGTGTTCAGAGCCAAATCAAGAAAGAAATATGGCTTTGTAGAAAACGTTATGGAGCTCACTATAAAAATGTATCTATATATATACTTGGCATGCTCTATTTCCTTGCTGATGTCATAAGATTGTAGACATCCTAGCTGATGTCATGAGATTGTAGACATCCATGGTTCACACTGCAGTCCACAAGCCAACCTTGCATTCACCTTGGTGGAAGACAATTCATGTGCAGCTTTGACAAACAGACCGTGAGCGCTCAAATGACCAGCGGGGATCGCTAGCGGACTGCTGTTCATGGATGACACTATCACCAATTGTGTACCGCCCCTGCAGGCCTGCAGACCACAGTCAGCACTGGCATGGTCCAAGTTTAATCCATGACTATGGGGCACACTGAATACATCAATGAATGTGTACCTTAATAAAACATCCATTAATGTATTAAATTAATACATTAGCTGTTCCATATACAGCCTTGAGGGTCCACACACCAATTATTTCAAGAGAATAATAAAATGTTTAACATTTTTCATTTCAGTCCTGTGTTCTTTGTCCATTTGACTGGGTGCAACCTAGCAAAGTCAAGCATTACAAATCTGCTGTATATGTAGTTTTTACTTACAGTTTAAGCAAATGTAGTTTGTGTAGTTGAATGTGTCTTAATTGTATAGGTGTGCAGGTGATTAAGCACATAATTTATTGCTCAAACTACATGCGGGAGCTTGAGATGATTCAGGTAATAATGATGTACATAATATCACGTGTTTCCCAAATCCCCCGTGTGCATGTCTGTTTATGGCTGTGGATGAGTGAATACAAATGATGTTTGACTTGTGCAATATTTTTGTTAATTAACCACCATTTGTTTTCCTCAGATCTTTTCCAGAAAGCCATCATTCAGAGTGGAACGGCACTGTCCAGCTGGGCAGTTAACTACCAGCCGGCCAAATACACACGGATGCTGGCCGAGAAGGTTGGCTGCAACATGCTGGACACCAGTGACTTGGTGGAATGCCTCCAGAACAAGAACTACAAGGAGCTCATCGAGCAGAACATCACTCCCGCAAAGTACCACATCGCTTTCGGGCCCGTTATCGATGGAGACGTAATACCGGACGACCCGCAGATCCTGATGGAGCAGGGGGAGTTTCTGAATTATGATATCATGCTAGGCGTCAACCAGGGGGAGGGATTCAAGTTTGTGGATGGGATTGTTGACAGCGAAGATGGCGTGTCGGCAAATGATTTCGATTTCGCTGTGTCTGATTTTGTTGATCACTTGTACGGGTACCCAGAGGGGAAGGACACCCTCCGGGAGACCATAAAGTTCATGTACACGGACTGGGCTGACAAGGAGAACCCAGAGACTCGCAGGAAGACGCTAGTGGCCCTTTTCACTGACCACCAGTGGGTGGCACCAGCGGTGGCCACCGCAGACCTGCATGCTCAGTATGGCTCACCCACCTACTTCTATGCCTTTTACCATCACTGCCAGAGTGACATGAAGCCCAGCTGGGCTGACTCGGCACATGGAGATGAGGTTCCTTATGTGTTTGGCATCCCGATGATTGGACCCACAGATCTCTTCAACTGCAATTTCTCCAAGAATGATGTTATGCTGAGTGCTGTGGTCATGACGTATTGGACTAACTTTGCCAAGACAGGGTAAGTTCAATTATATTTTACTTACTGAATATTCTGATGTGAGAACGTACCAGGTACTAAAAAATAAACAATTCAGCTATAAATAGCAAATTTAATACACATATAATACATATTTAATATGAGATATGGCCCAACAAGGGATCTAAGGACAATTTCAATACATCTGTTTTTATGCACTATTAAAAAGTACATACAATGGTGGTTCCTCATAGATCAAAATAATGTAATAAAGTCAGAGATTACTTTGACATTAACAGTTGTACTGTATTCTTGGTCATGTATTATGTATTATTAAGGTAAATGTATTATACACACATGCCTCAAGGCTTAAATAATTAAATAAATAATAAATGGCTTTATTTATCTATAATTTTTCATACAATTTAAAAGCTGTTTTAATTATGTTTTCAGCTATACAAAAGACAAATGACGCACAAGTATTTGAGTCACTTCATGGTCTCCTGCCAATGACTGAGTTCTATTTCTATTTATGGGCAAACTTCACATTACAGAAGGCTGTTTAACAGGCCAATTAAAATATGGTCCTCATACCATGGTCAGATAAATTGAAATGTTGGTGCAAACATGACCACAAAGTGGTTATTATAGGTCAGAGATGCACTCATGTACATTACTCAAACAAGACACATGCCCAATTGATTCAAGAACAGCAAAAAAATGTATTGACAGCTTATGTTGGTCTGCAGACTGGTAGTAACTTTTGAATTGGGAGCTTTGTCTTTCCCCAGACATTTGACAGGGGAAAGACAAAATGAATTTTAAGGAATCTGGGATGTTAAAAAACAGGATGTTAAATCAGTGTCCGTCAAAGTATTGTCATTTTAAGAATTTGGTGTACATGCATAATACATTTATTTTAATTGTCATTTTGCTAATTACAAAACAGCTCTGAATGTCTACAATGTATTACAATCCACAATGTAGTACTCTTTATATTATTATGTGTGGAAAACAGTGTCTGAATCATGGGACACAGAGATAATTGTCATATTGCAAATAGAAACAAGAGAAGCAATGACAAATGAATTGTGCAAGTTAACTGCATAGCAGCTGATAGACAATTAAATCCAAAGGGGGAATAGAACAAAAAGTCATCCACATTCACATGCTGGCAATATACTGGAAATGTCTGAAATCTATTTGCTATTGTATTATTGGCTGCCTCATTGTGGAAGAGTCTGCCTGAATCAGCTGCACATTAAGTGTAGTCCACCAATGAAATGACTTCATGCCATAGGAACCTAAGCATCTTCACTGGATTATCAACTGTTGATTTGAATTCATAATTAATCCATCATATAGACCACAATCTAGAGTCTCAAATTACAGGGTTGTGAGTGAACAGGTTGGTAGACTTTTTGCAAGCATAGGTAGCCTTTTAATAATAATACAAGTCTAAGAAGGGTGTCAGTTCTGAGAACAGAAGAAAAGAAAGCGGCCTTGACTAACAACATGCAATCGCTGAAGCTGAACCGTGCAAGTTTATGGCCAAGCGTGTGCTTTCTGTGAGCACTTTTACTGACTGAGCCAATCAGAAGGCGGATACAGGAAACTATACTCTGCAGTTTGAGCAATTGTTAACAAATTCAAGTTATTGGCTCACTCAGAATATCTTGGATATTTATATAGTCATATTTGACATTTGACTTTAAAAATTTGACTAATGATGGGTCGATGTTATTCAAAAGCCCATGCAAAAAATAATTATTCGCTTGGGAGGGTGTAAATGACCTCAAGCAGACCTTACAATATACTGGAAAAAGATTTTTAAAAGATATTTTCCCTCAAACCCCCCTTTGAAATGTTCATATTAACACGGAGCATGTTTAATACACATGGCTTGGGGAAAGTGTATGGATTCCACGTTGGCAGAGAAATTTGAATTTTAGAAGTAAATGCTATCATATTGATGGCCTTAGTAATTTTAATGATAAAATAATGCTCAAGTGTGCATTTTTCTGCTTCAAGCTCCTCTAGGCTTTAAAGAAAAGCTGGAAGTCACAGGAAATTCCAGTTACAGGGATAAATCATAGATATGCTATCGTACAGTTTCACTTTATGTCCTTTACTGATGGGATTATTACAAAGGTTAGGTTATTCACAAATGTACCCTGGGACAAAGGCCATTCCATACAGGATAAGATGTTCATAAGTGAAATGTGAGATATTTATAAAGTACAGTGCTATTTCACTGAGATGAAGGTGGTGTACTACGTAGCAGTAACAAATTATAACATAGATTGATCCTATGCAGATACAGTGACTTCTGAGCATACCGTGCTAAAAAATGAATTACAGAATGGTTGCTGGTGGTGTTTGGGGGATTGTGTGGTCAGAAGAAACCTGTGCTCTTCTTGCATCGGCTCCCTCAAAATGTATCACAACTAAATTATAAACACATCTACAGACCATCTTGAAGAACATTACCCATAATCAGGGGTTGAAATAAGTGGTACACGAGTACGCATTACAACAAACATTAAAATGCATGGTGATTTTAGGTTATAACAGTTAAAACACCTACCTATTTTTAGGTATGCGTTCAAGTTATGACATAAAATTGCCATGCATTCTAATCTATTGCTGTTGCATACTTGCATACCGTTTATGTCAACCCCTGCCCATAATGTTACAGCAGTGGGGTCTGAGTTCTGAAAGGCCTGTTGTGTGAACAACAAGTGGCCTGAGATTAAAGTGAACCAGAAAGACATCTCACAATGTCAGTCCTCACAATGTGAACACAAAAAAAGGCATGATGTGCAGCTGGTTCACTTTAAATAAACTGAATTTGGTTTAAAAAGAACTACATGAAAACACCCTAAGTACAGGAAGTAACACAGTCGTTTTTATTTTTATTTTTTGTTAATTGTATTAATAAACATGTGCATGTTAAAGCAGCATGGGCCAGGGCTAATTTAGCTACACCCCCATGGGTACAGAGCCCGAGGCTGGGATCAGATTCCAGAAGTCCTTCTTGCTTGTTAGCTGCTACAATCATGGATGCTAAGAAGGCTATATACAGCAAAGCAAAAAGACAAGCTGACAGGGCAATAACTAGACTCAAACTTGGAATTGGTTTTCCTTGGTGGCGTCAGCTGAAATTCACCAAGGGGATGAAAAGCGATCCGGAGTTGGCCTGTTTTCTGTTGGACCCGTAAGTAACACATCACTTTTAGCTAGCTAGTTATGTTAGGCAGCTAGATGTCTGCGGTTGGGGAGCTTTTGTATTGAATTATGTTCTCCCATCAAGATGTCGTCCTCTCTATGGGAACTGCTGTTACTGTTTATAGTTGCAACTTAACTAGCTTGGTAATTCACCAGCATTTATTCCAATTGGGAACTGAATTGCATATCTAGCTAGCCAACTTCAACAAAGCTAACAAAGTTGCAAACAAAGACTCCCCGTCCTCATAAGAATTCACTGATGGTAGCATAACTGCCTAGACATCAGTAGTTCACCTGCATGTATATCAATCAGGAGAATGAACTGAATTTGATACAGCATGCATTCTATCTAACTACGTGTAGCCAACTTCACGGACAAAGCTAACAAAGTTGCAGACAGACTCTTGTCTTCATTAGGGTTCACTGATTATAAAACACAGCATAACTTGATGTATAGAAGTATTTCAATAATTTATTTCTAACTCTATACCTCAGGCATAAAACAATGTAATATTACATTACATTTTATTTGGCAGTGGATTTATATGAAGTGACGCACAATAACTGCATACCTAAGGACGTTTGAACAGCTACAGAACACAGGTCAGATAAGATAGCTATAAAACGCATAAAGTACCAGTTATCCATAGCCATGAACATATACATGTTTATGTTATATTTGAAAAAAAATAATGAGGCTGATTTTTGAATATGAATAAATGAGTGAAAAAGTCATTCACTTTAAAAGTGTATTAGCTAGGAATAATGTACCTATGGCCTGCTAATGTTACTTATTCCACACACAATTCCGTGTTTACATCCCAGTTCTAACTAAATGTCCAGAATAGCTAAATACTGAAAGAGGAAACACACAAAAAAAGCTGCACTATGGAGTACAATATTTTTGCACATGTTAAGGAGTGCACAGATTGTTATAACACTGCCTAATTACTTTGACCACCTATATGGAATCATTTGTTTTGCTAAAAATGTGATTTTCAATATCTCCACCTCACCTCTTCGCTTGACATTTTGCTTGCACCACACAAGGGTGCATCCTCAATGGAGGTGTGGATGGAATTGAGGGCAGAGGGGGAGACAAACACAGAGCCTAGATGGGCTGCAAAAAACCTGTATGGTATTCTTTTAAAGACTTGCATTGTTTAATTGCAAGTTGAGAATGACGTGTTTCACTGTCACTTCATCAGGTTCATTCCTTGCTGCCAGTGCTCAAATGGGGCGGGTCACTTCTTTAAATAATAAACCATATCTAAAAATGATGGGGCACTATCTTGCACTGTGTTCACTTAAGTAAGATTATTTGCACTACAATTTACAAGTGAAAAAAAAAACGTATTTGTTCCGCCATTTAGATAACAATATAAAATATAAAACTTGAATTGAATTGAATTAGCAAATGATTTGAATTATTGATTAATAATCATTGACTGAATGGGCTGGTGTGCATTTAAAACCACATGGGTTTAAGCTTATGACCATGGCTTGTGTATTTTTTAGAGACTGAAGGAAAAAAACTGAACCAGAACATGTGTTTCCCCTTTACAACTTGACGTTCGGCACAACGACAGCACTGCTTATAACTAGTCTAGTTATACTACTTGGCAAAACGCCACCTATTGCCAATAACATTATCACAAATGAAAGCTAGCACAATTCTACATCAACTGGAACTATCTATTTGGAAACAAATGACAGTAGGCCTCCTATCAAACATATAATGAATAAACACAGACTAACTGGCCAACTTGTAAATTATCATTAGCTTTGAGTCATGTAAACAATGGATGATTTTTTTCTTGCAGTAGGGTATGTAATAAATGAATAATTTTATGCATAATAAATTCATGTGCAGAGAACTCCAAAAAGGAAAATTAGTTTGCATTTGAAACTAAGTGGCAACATACAGTGCATGGGGACCAAAATTCTGAAGACACTACCAGCAATGATTGTTTCTATAATGTATCATGGGCTAATACAATTAGGATCAAATTGTTTTTCATAAAGTTGTATTGAGTGTTGTTAGTGATCACAAATATAATTATGAGATTCCAGGGGAGGTATGTCATCGTGGTGCACTCAGTTTTGGTGTGGTGCAGCACTATGGCTGATTGTCACCAGCAGTAACCCCGAAGCATATTAATTATAGCCTAGTAATAGCATATAATAAAAAGTACTAATTTGAGTGACTAGGCTAGACTAGTAATTAAGATTGCAAACCGGAAAAGTGACCTGTTCATGACTAACTCGATAAGGCCCCCAATGACACCCCCCCCCCCGGTACATCATTGATCGGTGATCCTTGACGGTTGTATTTAGCCAATCTAAAACATACAGATGATTGCCCAACTCTAGTGGGTGGCAACATTAACAAGCCAAGCATTCATGCACGTGATAGTCCCAACCGCAGAACCCACCAGTGGGCTGTCTTGCTGTCATGTTTCTCTCTCCCATTCTCTTTTCCTTTTTTCTGCTTTGGTCCTGGCAAATTTTGCTTTGACACATGCCAGAGATTTCTCTATGCAAGAAAAACTGAGCTGAAGTAATGTTCACTTTATTCATTATTGAGACTAAAATGCATAAAGGCTGCTGTCTTACTAGCAAGTCAGAGAACGTGATAAGGTCATTATTAAAAGTTAAAAAGTATTTGCCCCTTCCTGATTTCCACTATTATTGTATGTTTGTCACAATGAATGATTTCAGAATTTTAGACAAAATGTAATATAAGGGAAACTGAGTAAATGCAAAACACATTTTTTTAATTGTTTCATTTATTTAATAAAAAAAGTTATCAAACACTCAAATTGCCCATGTGAAAATGTAACTGCCCTCGTAAACTTAATAACTGGTTGCACCAATATTAGCAGTGATAACTGCATCCAAAGACTTCCTATGATTTGATATCAGTCTTTCACACCACTGTGGAGGAATTTTAGCCTTTTTTTCTTTGCAGAACTACTTTAAATCAGACAATTTGGTTGGTTTTTGAGGGTCCTGACACAGAATCTCTATTGGATTCAGTGCAAGACTTTATCTAGGCCACTCCAAAACGTAATTTTATTTTTCTTTTCAGCTGGACAAATGTGTAATTGCTTTTGTGTTTTGGATCATTGTCTTGCTACATAACCCAATTATGCTTCAGCTTCAGCTCATGGACAGATGACCAGACATTCACCTTAAGAATTTTCTGGTACAGAGCATAATTCATGGTTCCTTCAATAATGCCAATTTGTCCAGGTCTCAAGCCAGCAAGGCATCCCCTCCCCCTATTCTTACTGGGAAATGCTGCATTTTCTTACTGCCTGTGTTGTCCAGAAAGTTCCACGTTTGAGTCATCTGTTCATAGAACATAAATCCCCCAGGCTTGGGGATAATCCAGGTGCTTTTTTTGCAAGTGTGAGACAAGCATTGATGTTTCTCTTAGTTAGCAGTGGTTTTGCTAGTTTCCTGTCAATACCCATTTTTCCCAAGTCTGTTTCTTATTGTGGAGTCATGATTACTGACTTTAGCTGAGTCTAGAGAGGCCTCCAGTTCTTTGGTGTTCTGCTGTGATCTTTTGTGACTTTCAGGATGAGTTGTTGCTGTACCCTTGAATACATTTTGGCAGGTTGGCCACTTGTGGGAAGATTTGCCACTGTTCCTAGTGTTCTCCATTTGGAGATAATGGCTCTAACTGTGGTTCGTTGGAATCACAGAACCATAGAAATGGCTTTGTAACCCTTTCCGGACGGATATATTTCAAAACGTTTTTCTCTTGTCTTCTGGAATTTCCTTTAATTGTGGCATTGTACGCTTGTAGAAACTTTGTGCCCACTCTGGTGGTAAGGTTCAGTATGCTTGAGGTTGAGATTCAACAGGGCTGGCTGCAGTCAAGCCTGGCTGCAGCCAGCCACGTTGAATAAATAAAGGGGAAATTACATTTTCACATGGGTGATATGGGTGTTTGATAACATTTTCCTTTTGTCTAATATTACTTTTTGTCTAAAGATCTAAAACCCTTCGGTGTGGCAAATATGCAATAATTGAGGAAATCAGGAAGAAAGCAATGCATTATCATATGTAAACACACTGTTCCCCTCCTAGAAAAACTAAAACTAAGCTAGTTGAGGCAGGGTTGCCAATTATCATGCATTGATTGACTTACAATTAGCTAAAACAAAATGATAATAGTCATGGATGGCAATCTATCCCAGTCAGGTATGTATCTTTACCTTTTCTTCAGGGTACCAGGGCACCCAGAATGGAGACATCAATGGCCAGCGCTAATTCTTAAATTTTTTTAATGAACAAACACGGCACTAGTTCAAATTTAGGAGTTGTATATATAAATATGTGGAAGTGGAATGTGATACATTTCACAGCAGGATATTTTTTGTAATATAATGAGTATCTGAAAGTGTCATAATTTGTATATTTGCCCATATGTTGTCAAGTTCTGATCTATCTCAAATACATATTTAAATTAAATATATTTTCTGTAATATTCAGTTTCTTTAAGGTGGTTGATTCATGTATCCTCCACCCTCAGTAATCTCAGTTCATGCGGTGTAAACTGCATATAGGCTACTGCATAAATAAAATAATTTCCCCAGAATCATGCAGACAAAACAAATACAGTGGTTCCCTTCACAGTTCCCTGTCCATATTGCCATTGGCAAACCTGCTGATGTGACTTGATGTCTTTTGTTAGAGAAGAACAGAACAGAAGAACTTTCATCCCCTGCTGTGAGGATGTATGTTCTCGGATGATATCTGTTGTGTGTGCAGTCTAATGGTACAAATGTTAAAAGCTTCACTGGTGGCATGGTGAAGTAGTAGTCACTGCCTTCCACAGGAGAACAAAGAACAGCATGAGACTGACACTGGCGTCTTTGAGCAACACAGCGATGATGCCTATTAGAGAATCCACTGGGACCATTTCTATTGTATTTTTGATATCAAGAACAGAACTCAAGTTCAATCAGATTCTTTTGGGCAGTTTCTCCTTGGTTACACCCATGCATTCAAACACAATCATGGAATAAAGAGCAAATATGTAAGATTGACTATTACCCCTTCAAACAACTTAACACGTTCAAAATTGACAGGTTAAAAAAGTAATTCACAATATATAAAAACTAGGCATACCTTTAAAAACTTTAAACATTACTACAGTACTACACATTACCCTGTAATTCCAGTAACCTGGAATCTGTCTGAAATATCAGATTTTACCTGATTGAGCAGGAAGTTTGCAAGTGTACAGCAAGTGTGGCGTCTTGACTTGGAGCATCCAAAAAGTCCTGAGAAAAATGGATCTATGTCCCAGAACATATATGTATCTACTACAGAGAAAAAAGTCTCCACTGCTGGTCAACACATTTTTAATATAGGGGCCTTTTTCTGTGCCCACCATTCAGGTCATTGAGTTTCCCTTTGCAGTTTGTATCTGGAAAATCCCAGAGGGCTCTGTAGTATTTGATTTTTACATTGTGTTCATAGACCTACATTTTCCCAGTAACTTCAAACACGGATGTTTCTTTGGACCCAAAATGTTTATCTGGAGTATCTGCAGAGTCAGCAATATTACATCTTACATGCAACTAAAAAAAGAAAAAGGGTCTGTCTTCAAACTATTTTCCCATTGAAAGAAACTTTCAAGTGGCCCTATCCCTTTTTCAGCAAATACAAAATATTTGAGGCAGCTATAGCTTCTGTACTGTTCCACCTCCTTTTATTGATATCAATCAGCTGCTGTAGTTAGAGAACTACTTTTTATTATAAATAATGATGTTAAAACCCCTATAGTTTGTGATTACATTTATTGGTGTTGCGGGCGAGTTTAGTTTTTTCCGGTTCATCATCAGATTGACGTAAGCCACCATTTGCCACTTACAAGTCGAGACTAACTCAAACTCATGCTTGGTGTGTTGTGCATAGCGATTGCTTCATTTGACTGTGTGTATTTGACACCGATTTTTGTTTTATTACGATTCTTTCCTTAGCCCTTATACTTTGTTTCCCCTGTGATTTTTGTGTGTTTGACCCTTCGCTCATTGTATTCCATTCTGATTCTCGCCTAGCCCCTTTGCTTTGT
This sequence comes from Anguilla anguilla, assembly GCF_013347855.1. NCBI lineage: Eukaryota > Metazoa > Chordata > Actinopteri > Anguilliformes > Anguillidae > Anguilla > Anguilla anguilla. The sequence goes on along the minus strand of NC_049203.1, from coordinate 45,172,467 downwards.
TTGCTAATTGGATTTCATGTTTGACCATTTGATCGCTCTCAAGCTAGGCTCTCCAATTTGCCCTCTGCTGCCCTTATAGTGCTCTGGTTAGTTAATGTGTTCCCAGCTAGACTACAAATTCTTCCATTGGGACAGTACTTTGTTATTTTCATTTATTATTTTCAAAGGTACTCTGGGTGGAGTTTTAACTCTCTGTTGGGGGTATGCTATTTGGTTTCAGACTACCAACTAATTTTCCAAAGTTCAGCATTTAAAGCCATCCTGTGCCCAGTACCCTTGGAAAACCATGTAGCCTTAGCTGGAGATCCTCTTTAAATCCACTTGACTACTGGTTAGTGATGTTACACTATGGCTATTTAAAAAAAAAAACTGAGATGTTATTGTCATATACTACAACCTCCACAGGCTTCATCTGTACATTGGGAATTAACAATCCTGTCAGAGCTGAGCTTAACTGTAGCAAGTTCAGTTAAGAGTGAGTGCCTCAGAAAAATATCCCCTTTAATACATGAAAGCAGAACTCAGGCTTCAATTTCCCAGTTTCAGTGCAATGTAAGCATTGCATTAAAGAAGCTGGATATGTCCAATTAATGCAATACCAAACCCAAATCCCTTTAAAACACCAAAGAGATACTTGTATCTAATCTATCTGCCCTATCAAATGTCTTCTCTGGATCTAAAGAAGTATGGCCTGCACCAAATCCACAATGGATGGAGGAGGCTATTAAATCTAACAAGAACAATATTATCAAAAATGTACTTATCTGGAACACAGTATGTATGTGCAGTGTGCAAAATGAAACGTATCCTAATGTTCAAACTTTCTGCTAAAAAATGTGTTGTTTTACATAAATCCCCTTTCTTAGGGAGCAGGTCAGAACTACCCAGCAACAGCTTAGTCATGCATTCCTTGGAAACTCCCAACAAGTCTAGAATGTTTTTACAAAACTTGAAGACAGCCCATCGATCCCACCTACAGCTGAAAACGGCTGCTGTAGGGTTAGCTTTCTGGCTATTCAGTAGCTTCTTTACGACTTCTTAAATCTGATGAAGCCCACTGCTGCTTCGTGTCCCTAGTGAAATAGTTTGCTTTGTACAGTTCTCTTTTCAAGATTAAAAAAAAAATACCATCCATCATTCCTTTGGAGAGGAACCTTGATCCTTGCAGATCTTTTGTGTATCCAAAGGTCTCCAAGCATATACTTTTTTCCTGTTCATGTCCTCATACAACCTGTCGCTGAAATTTGATTCAATTGTTCTTTAGAGGCAAACAGACTGATGGAGAAGTTCTCTCCATCCAGAATTTTGTTTAACAGCAGCAGTGGCAGCATAGTAAAATAAATGCTACATGCCAAGAGGCAAACATCGCTATTATGTATGCTGTAGGTGATATGTAACAATAACTAACTCACTGAATGTCCACAGGGTCTGGATTCATTCATTGAACAAAAATAATAATTTTGTCAATATTTAACTTTAACTTACAATTAAATGCAGTTAACAAACAGATAAACAGAACTCACCAAGCTGTGTTTGGGAGTGGCTGTGAGGGAAAAAAACTGTATCTTGGTCTTCAGGGAGTCACTGTTCTTGTTTGATGCTTTCTTTCTCTGGAGGATTCTCCCAGGTGATGTGGAGTGGAAGATACGAATCCATATATTATTGTCATTCTGCTGCTATATACAGTGGAGGGGTTGAGCAGAGCATGTGTTTTATGTTGCAGTAGGTTGGTTCCACCTTCAGTAATGGTTTCAAGGATGTTTTTGTCACGCTCTTGTCTCTCTGATGGTCAATGAAATTGCACCATAAAAGTGAAGTGACTGCAATTTTGTTTTCACAGTAATACTTACAATATCATAGCCGGTTTCGAATGATGAAATATGACTGGGGATGAAAGACCTGCTGGGCAGTATTTGTCCATCATTTTAAGAAATGGTTTTCATTAAATAGATATATATTTTTTTATTTTCATTTTTTTTAAACAGCCCAATTTTAGTCTGAATAGGGTAGACACCCTAACCGTCTTTGAATCAAAGACCATGCTTATCAGTTTGACATCCTGTTATTTTTTCTTGTTGCAAAACTAAAGCCTGAAGTAGTTGCAGTAAGTTTTTAAATGTTGTATAAATTATATTGAACATGTATTATTCTTAAAGAGATTTATTCTCACTGAATTATTGTACAGTAAATTATTATTCACATATGCCTTCTCTATTGTACAGTAAATTATGCTTCACATATGCCTTCTCATGTTCACCTTGGGGATTCAAACTCTTTAAAAATGAATCTCTGTCCAGGAAGTGATATGTTTCTCATTAGAATATTATTCAACATTTACGTTAATGGTAATGTTAATTAATGTTAACCCTTTATTAATCAAAGTTGTCATTGATTTATTAGATAAGTTTAATTAATGGGCTCTGGAGGGAAGGAAAAGTCAGTTTCCATGACATGTGCTGTGAGCTTGTACATTTTGCATGTATTTTATTTTGTTTCAGTTATTAGATTTCAGACCAGTGGGGGGTGTTTAAAACATTACACTGCAGGCCATGAATAATTTATTACAATACATTTTAATTAATTGTCTTAATAAACACACGTCCTTTTTTAAAAGTTAAGGGAAATTCACTTTTTGTTTTGATACAGTGCACTACCCTGATGAGATTTAGCTCAATGATCTTCTAATACTAAACATTAAAGTGTATATGGAAGCCATTTTGTTTGCGTACTGTTTGTTTTACATTTCTAAATATATATTTATTTTTAATTTCAGAGACCCAAACCAGCCAGTACCACAGGACACAAAATTCATCCACACGAAACCAAACCGTTTTGAAGAGGTGGCATGGTCCAAGTACAACCCTAAGGACCAACTCTACCTGCACATTGGCCTGAAGCCCAGGGTCAGAGACCATTACAGGGCTACCAAGGTTGCCTTCTGGTTGGAGCTGGTGCCACACTTGCACAATATAAATGAACTGTTCCAGTACGTATCGACCACCACCAAGATCCCTCCTCAGGACACAACTCCCTTCTCATACACTAAGCGTTTCCAGGGGAAGACGTGGCCATCTACCACCCGCCACCCTGTTGTTCCTCCTGCTAACACCAAGCAAGTGACCGACCAGCAGAAGACAGTGGACCCAGCCGAGTCTGCAGTGGTAATCGAGAACAAGCGAGACTACTCCACTGAGCTGAGTGTTACCATCGCGGTGGGGGCCTCCCTGCTTTTCCTGAACATCCTGGCCTTCGCTGCCCTCTACTACAAGAAGGACAAACGTCGGCATGAGTCCAACCGCCGACCCAGCCCTCAGAGGAACGCCAATGCCAACGACATCGGCCATATCCAGAACGATGAGATCATGTCGATGCAGATGAAACAGCTGGAGCACGATCACGAGTGTGAGTCTCTGCAGGTGCACGACACGCTCCGCCTCACCTGCCCGCCGGACTACGCGCTCACGCTGCGTCGTTCCCCTGACGACATCCCGCTCATGACACCCAACACCATCACTATGATCCCAAACTCCCTGGCCACCATGCAGCCCCTGCACCCCTTCAACACCTTTAGCGGCAGCCAGAATAGCACCAACCTTCCCCACGGACACTCCACCACACGAGTATAGCTCCGCACAGAGCGACTGCTGAGGCATAAAGCCACAATAAAAAAAAGAAAACTATTTACAATAAGAAAATTTAAAGAAGAGAAAAAAAAAACTTTCCAGTTGAGACTGATTACAGAAGATATTATTTTGTTACCGAGCATTCTTAAAAATAAAATACTGGCATCGGAACTTGGCTAAACCTCTTAAATGTGAAACGTGAATGTCACAATAGTAATACTACTTTCAGAACTTTCCAGAAGGATCAAACAAGCAAAGCAACACCCAGAATATGAATAATTGACTTTAAAGTGTTCTGTTTCACAACACTGATGTAGGGAATACATACAGTATGATGTGTATTTGTCTTTTGAGCAAGTGGCCATGATGTCATGCTCAAGGCTGAAAGAAATCATTCTATTGATGTGAAAGGTTTTCAGAATAAACAAGGGATCTGAACTTGCCTTGGACAAATGAATGCAATGTTGGTGATCAGAGTCAAATTTCCCAGCCTGAATTGTAAATAAAAAACTTTGTAAAAAAAAAATGTAAATAGTTGTGAGTAAAACAAATACAAAAAAGCTTTTATTGTTGTTTGAGTTGAAATATGGCTTTTATGCTTTCACTTGAAATGTTTAAATATTGATTTTTATTTAAAAAATCAAAAATAGCTTAAATCATTGTTTTGAAAGAAAATAAATGCTGTAAATTTGTTTAAAAGCATATATCCTACAAATCTTTTTTTTTTTCTTCTTAATTTCATTTTATTGTTTGCATATCATGGCTTTACATGCTGCATTTCAGGAAATAGTGTTTACCTTCTTTTCAAATTCTTCATAGAGTATTTTTATAGTTATTTTTTCTTTAGCAACCTAAACACTGCCTCAGCTTCAAAAGTGACCAGCATTGTATCATTTAGAAAGAGGCAGTGGATAATGTTATCAATATTAGATTGATATATTCGTAAATGAAAATGTGTTTGATATTTCAAATCATCATATGCTAGCAATATGTATTGTGCCAAGCTTGTGATATTTTGGGGTTAAAAGCAAGTTAATTGCTTTGAATGAGCTGAAATATTATTAATAATGACAGAAAAAAAACCATTAATCGTAATTATTTTATGTATGCATCTACTTCAAAATTAAAGGAGAAAAAAAGAAAAACAAAAAATCCCAGCTGAGGATTATACTGCTAGACTTGTACATTTGAGCAATTGAACCCCTCCTGATTACTGACCCTTCAACACATCCAGGGTCTTAATGTAGGATTTTAGATTTTACTGTTTGTCTCATATTGTTTGCAGTTTTTGCCTTAAGTGATAGATGATATTTCTGGCTGGACACCTGTATAAAGTTTTTTCTGCTGCATTTTTAATAAAATATTAAAATATTTTCTAACATGGTGTTTATGAATATATACTGCATAAATATATACTGGATGTGTTTTCTATGAGTACTGTAGCGATACAGTTTTAGCATGGGCATTTTTAGCAATGTCACACAGGAAGAATTTAGCAAACAGCAATAAGTGGTGGAAATACATGAACTTAATAAAAACTGGTCCAGTATGTTATATGTACATATCTGTATATAACCCTTAATATGTAAATTATTGTTTATTATAGTGTAAATTTGTCTTTGCTTAAACTGGCATAGCTTTTTCCTTCTTTGGAATAGCACCTTGCCCAATAAAATTCTACAAACGGACAATATACATCTGATAACATATATCTGAGATGTTTCCTTTGAGAAGATTATTTATTTCACACGGATACTTCAGTTTTCAATGGATTTGCACAATACTGTAAAATCTCAGCCTATTCCACACATCAAGGCCGCGGTCAATTCTGTCAATTTGAGGAATGAATTTAAATTTGGTTCATTCATTGTAGATGTCTCAAAAAACATTATGGGCTGTGAACAAGTTATGCGTTGCCCAGAGTGACCCAAGCGCAGATTCAAATAGCTAAATTATCTACCCAGCTCTCTTTCATGGAATTTCATGGAGAAACATGGATTCACACCACGTGGTTTTGAAAAAGTGAAATACTCTGAAAAATAAAGCTTTACAATTTTGTGGCGACACAGTAGAGACATTATGGCATTATTATAAGGCCACATGTCTGCCATCAAGACTACACATCAAATTGTAGGAAATATGTGAAAAATTATTCAGGGTACAGTATACACATAATGTACATAAAAATGCACAAATAAAGTCCACTGTTCATTTCACAAAATTCACACCAGTGAGCATCATTGTTTGATTTTGTAATTGTTTGATTACAAATCAAAACATTTGCAGTACAGTTTCAAATCAAGAAAATATCTCCGTCCCAATCATTATAGAGCTCCATGTAGGCCAAGACTGACACACAGGCATTAAATATTATACCCAAAAATCAACAGTAAAAATATCAAAACCCTGTCATGTTTGTAGAATCATATTTATTATGTAACTGTGCTTGTAAGCATATGTCAAGGTAATGTATTATGTGGGCATAGTTTCTTTCCATTTTTGGTTGTCTCATCCTGTTGAAACGCTGGGTTTCAATGTGGTCACTAGCCAGATGACCTGGTGTCACACACTGGCAATGCCAGTGCTGACAATGGCTGAAAGCCCTATAGGGTAGAAAAGGTTTGGGAGGGTTTTGTGTGGAATATTATTCTGAAAAAGCAATACCACTAGGGGAGTCTACATCTACCCTGGCTTCCTGCTTGTATCAGTAGCAAATTCCTGTAAGAACATTTCAGAATATGTTAAATTGTCATCTTTTCTAGTATGTCACATTATTTCTGTTTGCATATTTGCATAACTTTAGAAACACTGGTAACGTTATTTAGAAAGTGATCAGAGATGGAAGAGTTTTTGGTTTTGGCATCATAACAAACCAGGTTACCATTTTTTACAAAACACAATGAGACTAAATGCAATATAATAAAACAAATAATCTCATAATTTCATGAAAAATTGCATTTTTGAAAACAAACACTGTGCAGCTCAGCCGGAGGACCACAGAAACACAATGACAGCTGGTAGTCCTCTTCAAAGGACTACATGTGCTTGCCTGTGCTCTCATTCTATTTGTGAGGAGAGATGCAGTGATAAGCCTACAAATTCAAATGTGCACTTCAACTTGAGAGAAAGAGAGCACATGGAAAAAGAGTTTAAGCAACATTCTAGTATTTTTAATTTAAAATATAATTAGCACCAAAATACTTTCAACAGAACAGCATGTGTGACAACACAGATAATTATTGGTATCTTAATATTTGTTTTATGATTGAATATGTTGTGTCGGCACTTCAAGAGCTGACTGATTATTAATTAAATAAAAACAAATGTTATATCACTGTCTTTAACAATCAGACCTCCATGCAGTCATAAATGCATCATATTGATTGCTGCAATCGCAGAGGAATGGCCAGGGATGGAAACAATATAGGAATAATGCATAAAACATTTTCTGAAATCTCAGGCTTAAGTGTCTTTTAGAGCAATGACTGGCACAAATCTTCGCTTTGGAGGAGAGCAACTAATGTTCCCCATTTATAAACCTGAATTAAAATGCAAGTAAATACCATCACATTCAGAGAGCTGATTAAATCCACCTCCCTCCTCCTCTGACACCAACTGATGAATATTAAATTATGTAAACTAATATAAGTACTTAGATTGGAGATGAAATATTTTATGCACATGCTTGGGATGGGTGTTGAAAACAAATCCACCTTGGAGATCTGGATAAGAGCGTCTGCTAAATGCCTGTATATATATATATATATATATATATATATATATATATATATATATATATATATATATATATATCTGCGATATTCACAGCCATATTGTCCCCTTAAGCAAGGGCCATGTTTATATAAAAATTTTGCAATCTTTCTTCAATATGTTGAACTAAGTGCATATATAATTGGGAGTTTGTAATTGCTGAATCAAAATTTTAATGTTAGACCTCAAGTATTCACTCATCAAACCTGTAATGCTTAAATGTGATATGCTTCATCACCCATTCAAATGAAACAAAAAGCATTTTCTAACACTTAACTTGCACACTAATTTACATTTTACCTTTTGCAGTCTAGTCAGAAAATACTTCTATATGCTTCATAGAATCATGAAATATGTAGTGATGGACACTTGGATACACTAAATGACCACTCTAGACACTGCACATATTAAGGAATTAGTACTTTAGGTTTTATGATTTTTTTCACATGAATGTGATCAACAAAGTGATTGAGGAGAGACAGTGGAAGAGTTTGATTGTTTGTGTTTCTCTAAGGTGGGATTCATCAAGATAAAATGAGTCTGTTTGTATTTTATTGTATTTCTTCTGAGGTAGCGGGTTGTTGTTTATATCACTATGTGAAATTATTCCACTTTAATGCTTCTGAAATAAAAGTTCCCTTGTCTTGCAAATAAAACTTATCAGAATTTGAGATGGAGGGGATATGTGAGAGAGAGAGAGAGGGGTAGATAACAGTTGTTATATAACATAGTGGCAATGCAGTGCATTTGCACAGAATAATTTTAATGATAAGCTCAGTTGTGCTTTAAGCTTAGTAAGTTACTGAAGATGTATGTGTCTGAATTTCTGAATCTTCAAGGCAAATACAGATTAGTGCCATGAGACCAGAGTTATGGTAGAATATAAAAGAGCCGTCAAAGTGTTAAGATCCATTTTACCATTCTATTTACATGAATTGACCTTCTGATGGACCTTGTAATTTTTTTATGGATTCGACCCTGCAAAACTTTTCACTGTTGTTGCCAAACTGCATTTATTTGAACTTGGTATGAAAAGTATTGGAAATATTCCCCCCATTTTAGATAGAGGTTTAAGAAATGCATATATCAGATTCAGAGCTAATATTCTTTTTTTCTCAGATTCAGTTTCTGCATGATGCCTTATTCTGTCATGACTTACAAAATAAAAAAAATACTAAGCAAGCTTTTAAATGAACATTACATTTATCTCAGTGTAAATGATTTGTTTAAAAACTATTGTGGTGATTTTTTTAGGCTGTAAACAAGAGTAACTCTTCACGTCCTATGGATTTACGCTGAACTGTGAAATGGTATTTCCAACCCTGATATCATGACTCATGTTTTGTGTTTGCTGTCAAGGCCCAGATCCTACAGAATTTCTGCATCTGATCCAGGCTCTGCTGCAGCTCTTGTGCTGTTGATGAAAGCAGGACTAGGCCATCAACACAGAGGGTATTTTATGTCCTTGTCTCGCCCAGCAAAGGGAGGGACTCAGTCAGCAGACATTCCTCAAAACATGCCTAACTACTCTGGTCAACTGAGCATCAGTTCTAGGGTCTTTGAGAAGTTCTTTGAGTCCACAGCCTAATGTCAGGTAACACTGGTCTGTGAGATGGACATGGGACTTCAGTTGTGGATCTTAGATGGCAATAAAATGGCATAGTTCTTTAAATAAGAATGATATGTGGCTAGGAAGGTGTGATGGCAGTGACTGAATGAATCCCGGCACACTGAAAAGCTCATCATGGTTTCCAGCAAAGCACAGAGGACCATATGGACACTTCTAATAGCAATGTGTCAGGAATGAATTTGATCAATTGGTGTTGGTCCCATGAGTTTTACAAGCTTTCTGCAATCACTCTAAGAAAGAATCAATAGTAACAACATGGTAGATACAATATCCCTGACTTCTCATTTATCGTGAATCAATTCTGCATTGATTGCGAGGTTGAGAGCAATAAAGTTAAGCATTTGCTGCTTTAAGTGTAAAAAAAATAACAATATGGTTGGACTGCAGAGCACAAAAACACATACAAAGCTGAGTTGTTTCATAGTGTAAGGGAAAGCGGGGAAATAACAGTTATCTTATTTGGCTCAATTCTGAAATTATTACTAAAGATGGATGAATCATTTTTCAACACAAACAACCTCCACCCCTTAGCTATGATTACACACCACAATGGGATTTCTGGGACATACCATTCACTAGCAATCTGACGGAAAGTACAGAGAGTGAAATGTTACATTTAACCCTGCTGTCTTTTCATTGCTGTCGAGGTGAATTGCATACTTGCTCTACTCCTGCACCAGTGAATTGTTGCCAAATTGGTCCACTAATGGTATGGGAGAATGGTAATGTTACTGACGTTGTAAACAACCTGGAAGTGGCAGTCGCTGTTACCTGGCTGCACATTAAGTATGACAATACATTAAATAATTTAGTCGCCTTATCAATAATTGGAAATAAGCGACAACATTGCTATATATTGTAACTGTCAACATGAACATCATGATTTTTATATTAGTTCAATAGTAATTCGCCTAAATCAACGGACACAAACTAGCTAGCTAGCCAGCTAGCAGTACAATGCAGTGCTGGCTAACTAGCTAACTCAGGATATAAAGTATTTATCTATGTAACTGATGTGAACCTACCTAACCGCATGCAAAATCCATTGGACCTCTGTCGCAAGTCACTTTCAGTCGCCTTTGCTGCCCACTGGACCGCGCATGCTGTTCATTGGACCTCTCTCATGGGGTTCCAATCTCCCTCTCAGGGTTTCAATGGCTCTCACTGGCTAAACAGGATCTTTCTTGCGCAAAAATGGTTTGTTTTCTCTCGCATTTTTTCGACTGACTTTTGTCCACAATGGTGCCTCATATCTAAAAACCACATCATGACTGTTTGTGCACGATGAAAGGTGACGTTTGAAAACGACCAGCAAAAGCGGGGGAGACAAAATAAGCATTTTTGAAAAGTGGGGAGGACACGGCCCCCTGAGTTACAATGGGTCATACGCCCATTAGTACAGTAATTGTGTGTAGTGTACAGTAACTGCCCAAATAACCATCATATCTGGAATAGTTTGTTAATCAAAGCAAAGGAGAGAAGACATTCTTGTGGACCTGAATCTCAGCCATGATTCTATACCACTCATATTAAACACTGTGCATCAAAAAAAAGATGTCTGTTCCTATTACTCTCACATCTTTTAAGGATAATGAGCAGAACTGTGTTTGCATGTGCTTGCAGAGCCTGCACGAGACAGCAGGGCAGGTATTTGAATGTCTTTTCATTAATATAGGATGACAACAAGAGAGGAGGTGTCAGGGACAAATGATCTGTGTCCGACTTTGGGTGGCCCGTTAATCAGTCTGCCTTAGAACTAAACCTTGGCCTTCCCCTGTTCACGGCTCATCCATTGATGTCTGCCTTTTCAAATGAGCTGGGGAAAAGGGGGTGAATATGGGACACTGGCCGCAATAAAATATGCAGAGCTAAAGTATTGCCACTGTGCCAGACAAGTACAGATTCACCTTAGGAACAATGGGTATGAAAGTCAAGTGTATGTTTGTCACGCTGAATGGCTTCAGATCTTTAGACGAAATGTAATATTAGACAAAGGGAACCCGAGTGAACTTTTTCATTATTATTTCATTTTTTTTAATGAAAAGAAGTTATATACCCATATCACTCATGTGAAAAAGCAACTTCCCCCTGAAACATAACTGGTTGCACCACCTTTAACAGCAATAACAGCAACCAAACGCTTCCTATAATAGGATATCACTCTTTAACATCGCGGTTGAGGAATTTTAGCCCACTTTTTTGCAGACCTGCTTTAATTCATATGTACTGGTAGGTTTTTGAGCATGAACAGCTCATTTCAGGTCCTGCAAGAGCATGTCTATTGGGTTCAAGCCTGGACTTTTATTTGGCCACTCCAAAACTTAAATTTTGTTTCTTTTCAGCTGTTCAAATTTGGACTTGCTTTTGTGTTTTGGATCATTGTCTTGCTGATGGATTGGCAGCCATTTCAGGGTGTATTCCAGCCTCTCGCCCAATGCACGCTGGGATAGGCTTCAGCACCCCCACACCCTGCCCAGGATAAGATATAAGTATAGATAATGAATGGATGTATAGATAAGGGAGGCAAATATATGCTGAGTAAATGCTCCATGTTCAATACAAAGACCTCTTCTCCAAAAGGAAATAAAACTGACCAGCACAGATTGGAGAGTGAGTTGGTCAAGAACCCATTGGTGGAGCTACTATGAGCTGTGAGTCACTGGGTTCAATCCAATCACTTTGGATTGCACTCCTTGCATCTCCTCCTTGCGTCATCGCTCCTTAGCTCCACCCACCGGAGGACGCAAGGAAGGAATAACCTAGCTCAGTCACAAGCCGGTATGAAGCAACATCAATTACAGACGTGGCAGATGTGGAAAGGTGGATCATTTATACGTCACACGTTCTAAAAAAAGACTTCTGCAAAGCTGCGCTTGTGTATACTTGTTGAGTCTCCTCTAGGAGCCAACTTGCTCCTCCAAGGAGCATTTGATGGATTGGAATGTCCTTGAAGATGGTGGACTTCAATAAGGATCGGACGAGGGACCAAGGAGATGAGGATGAATAAAATAAGCAATTACAACAAACTGACCTGTCTGAATATTTTATTTTCAGCATGGTAGTAGCAGATAATATGTTTGTGGTTGTTCCAGTGACTAATGAGATGTACTTGTGTACTTGTGAGTTGAAGTGTGTAATTTAGCAGTGTAGCTTGATGCACCTCTGCACCTTGAACTGATGCACTTGTTGCACGTCGCTCTGGATAAGAGCGTCTGCTAAATGCCTGTAATGTAATGTAATGATGCACCCCAGACATAATAAACAAAAAGGTTTTACTGGAAGCTGGTTAATATATTAATCTCAGGAAGTACTGAAGCCAAAATAATTTGCTGCGTTTTTAATGCGTCTTTGGATTTACTTTATGTATATGCATGTTCATTTACAATATTTATAATGCTGTAAATGAAAAGATCCTCTCAAAAATAACCATATTCATGCCCAACATGCACAAAGAAATCTTACTACACAGTAAATGAGTAAACTATATTCGATATGCCCTTTTTCTTTTTCTTTCTAAGCTTTTTAACGGTAAGACTACAAAAGATGACATTTCTGACTTTTAACAAACTCCATTGTATAAATAACCCATGTACTTTTCGCTGAAAAAACAGATAATATTTCTAACTTTTACCATGTTGTTGTTGGTTCCATTTAAATGGCTCATCCGCCTTTGACATTTTAAAGCTTGTCACAGTGTGCCACATCTCTGCATTCTGCAAGTGTCATGTTTATAAAATTTGAACTTTTTTGTGACACTATTTGAAAGGGATTCACAGATAAAAAGCGGCACCTTTATGAGCTGGCCAAGTGCCCTCTTGTCACGGCTCTGTGAAGGGCTTGACAGGCCTGTTGTTTTGGTGGCTCCCCTGACCGGACGCTCAGAGGAGAAGCAATGGAGAGCCACATTCCCTCATTTTCACATTTTAAATGGCTTTTGATTTTAGCACTGTCACATTCTTGGGAATAACAAAATGTTGATGCTGGTTCCTCTAAATACAGTACATTTGTGTATTCAATTAAGTGATAAAATAAAGTTGTAAGAGTGTATGAGTGCTTGCATTTAGGTCAAAACCGATGACTTTACCAATGTGCTTGTGCAGAAGAAAGGTCAGCTGATATTATATTCTTTTTGCCCAATCAGTTCCACCATCAGATGGAACAGAATGCATTTATGATTTATAAGCCATGAGTTGACAGTATGCAGCAAGCAACATTTCTATGGCAGAGCAGATGCAATGGAAATTGGGTTAGTTGCAAAATGCACGGTTCTGTCTCCTGCATACAAATTTAATCAGGTATCCCTTCTCTAGAGGTCATGTTAATAACACCGGATGACAGAGTGTTTTCTTGCTAAAGTGCATTATTTTTTATCATTTTTGGAATTCTAAATGTAATTTTAGCATAGCTTATTTATAATAGTTTGTTGAAAATGCAAGGAATTACAGATGGAAAAACATGACCAGTGTTTCTCTGGTGAGAGAGCACACATAATATTTTTCAGATGCATGACCATGTAAATTGTTATGACTATTATTATTCCAGATGCATATTTCACAAACACATCATTTCAGCAAAAAATGAATAAAAGGTAAAGCACTTTCCTAATGTGACAAACTAGGCTTTTGTAAATTAACATACCTCCTCATGGAAAAGAGAATAATAATAATAATAATAATAATAATGACAATAATGACAATAATTATAATAAATAACACCAGAAATTCTCTGCTGAAGGATTGATTTGCAAATGCAGATGGAAACATAACACAAATAAATATAATCTGCACATAACTCACAAAACTGTATTAGTCAATTGACAGTTACTATTATTTCAAAATTACCACAAGGCATACTTTTCAGTAAGTCTAATTCAAGTCAAGTCAAAAGTGCAGTGGAAAATAACCCATTTCACACAAAAAATATTGCTTTCGCTGAAATCACTCTAATGTTAGAATGTATATACATCTCATTTTGCCAACCAAGGGAAATAAGTGATGGGATTTAAAGACATTAATCTTGAATCTTAAAGGGTATGACCATACATCATGTTCGAACAAGGCTGAAGGAAGTGCTGACAGATGGAGACTGCAATGATTTTCAGTTCACTGCCCCCATTATGCATTTAATGTACACAAGGCCCTGCATTAGACATAATAAATAATGTGTCTGATCATGGGAAGAATTAATCAGGCAATAAGGTAAAAACAAACTGCTGACCCAACAGGAAGTCTGACTCAACTACAAAGTTTGTGAAACATATCATGCACAACCTCCCCAAAATCTTACTTACTTATTTACAATGTATGGAGCTTTGTGAAAATGCTCATCATCTTCAAATGATCTATTGCGCACAGTGATTCATTATTTTGGAAGACAGTATCACTGTGTATGGAAAGAAGATGCCAAAACTGGTGAAGTGATATTAATAGCTTCATATATAGAAATGTTCAAACAGCACACTGAACGTTCTTTCCAAAAACAAAGAACAACTTTAACTTTACACTCAGTGGCCACTATTAGGTATCACTGCTTGTTAACACGATTAGCCTGTTCCTTCAAACAGTGAATAATGTGGCTGCATAATTTTCACACTTTACAGTATCTAGAGTTTATAGAGATTGATGCAATAAACAAAAAACTTTCAGTAAGCTTCAGTTCTGTGGGCAAAAACCTTGTTAATGAGAGAGGTCAGTGGAGAATGGAAAGACTCATTCAAACTAACAGAGAGGCCACAAATGCTCAAATAACAACTGATTACAACAGGGGTGTACAGAATATCTGAATATCTGAATGCACAACACATCAAACCTGGAAGTGGATGGGAAGGAAAAAAAATCAGACGTAGGCAAAAAATCAGAACTGGGCATCAAGATATGCGGTGTAAATGTAGCCTAATAATGGCGGGATGAGGCTGCATTGAGCATGTGATCGGCAAAATTGGATGATTGAAGATCGGAAAAACGGCACCTAGTTTGACAAATCGTGATTTCTGCTGTGCTGTGCAGATGGTGATAATAATAATAATAATAATAATAATAATAATACATTTTATTTATATACTAGCCCTGCTAGCTGACAATGAAAGACATAACACAGTTTGCATTATAGGCCCCTTTAAACGTGTGTTTTTAGTGTAGTTTAGAGAGTCAACAAACCTGACCTCCACAGTAAGGGCATTCCTGAGCCTGGGGGCCACAGAGCTAAAGGCCAGATCACCCATTGAATGGAGATTAGTAGAAGTCAAAGGGATGGTGAGTTTGTCAGAATCAGAAGAACGGAGAGGGCGAGCCAGGGTATAGCGATGGAGGAGTTGGTGGATGTAGTCTGGAATAAGACCGTGGAGGGACTTGTAGGTCAAGAGGAGGACCTTGAAATCAATCCTGACTTTAATGGGAAGCCAATCAAGGGTGTACAGAACCAGGTTACGTGCTCTTTACTGGATCTCATAAAAAAACAAATTTTCAACATACAAAAATGCCAAGTTACTCAAAAGTATTGATATCAAAATGACGCCAAGTTACGGTACTACAAACAATATAGGCTATCTTGCCTCACCGAAATTTAATAACATGTATTCCAAAGCAATGCTACCCAATATTTCCTCAATTCTTTCAAGTCACTTGGCCCTGTGTGTATATAAGCGTGCAGTACATTGACAGGCCAAACATATGTGTGGATGGCTTTCTCACAGTCATGATTGATTGAATAGGCATCTATATGTCCAATTTGTATTGGTATGTATGTATTTTGGTGGTCAGCCTTTCTGTTGTGTGAATGATTGTATGTTTCTTGGTATAAATGTCTGTTCGTAAATGTGAATGTAACATGCTGCGAGGCAAATGTCCCCATGGGGATAAATAAGTTCTCTATGTATGTATGTACAATATGTATTTTACATGTATTTATTGTACGTTGCAAATATACAATCACTTGTACATTTAGTCAAATTCAGTTCAGAAGCAAGTATAAACATATGTTTTCTGGAGAAATATGCTTCCTGTAGTGACTGACCAGCAGTTTTCTACATGAATTTCAATGTGTTCCATGAGGCAATACGAAATATTTGACACTTTGATCTGACACAACGTTTGCATGACATTGTAATATGGTAAGATTACAAAACACAGGGCCAAGTGACTTGAAAGAATTGAGGAAATATTGGGCAGCATTGCTTTGGAATACATGTTATTAAATTTCGGTGAGGCAAGATTTTGTAGTTTGTAGTACCGTAACTTGGCGTCATTTTGATATCAATACTTTTGAGTAACTTGGCATTTTTGTACGTTGAAAACGTGTTTTTTTATGAGATATCATTTCTTTTTGCAAAGCGTTTTATTACGAGAGTGAGAAATGCGAAGTGACCCTGTAAGAAACGGTTGTGGATTATGGCTATCATTGTGTGAATTTGTACAGTCTGATGAGCGTGTACGTTTAGCAGTTTCGGTTTGCTATATATGTAAAACAGTGGCTGTGACAAATAGTGCGGTGGCGTAATTGTAAACGCATCAGAAAAGGTGAAATATGGCCAGTGTAGCTATGTAGGCTACTCACGGATTTGACGGGCATCCAACGAGCCTTGATTGACAAAAGAATCAGCAAGCCCGTAGTATTAGAGCTGCCTAGGTCGCAACTTGTGTACCCTTCTGTCCTGCTCCGTTGTCTGTTATTTCGTGAAGATGCACTTTTAGTGTTTGTAAGGCTTATAA
>NC_049203.1:43510737-43518237 GCF_013347855.1 Anguilla anguilla | reverse complement strand
CACACGCTCATTTGCTCTTTTGGTCTTTTTCAATCAGCGTATTGGCTTCAGTAATTTGTTTTTTCCCCCCTTTTTTTTCTCACCACCCAAATCGGTAGCATACATTTTTGTTCACTGTTGTTACTTGAAGTCTTAAAAGGTTTTCTGATACAAAACCAACAAAAATTGTTTCTTTTTCCATGTATGTGTTGATCGCTTGCCAGCTCTTCTAATACTGGAAGTTCAAGTTGGGCTGTTCTGCTGTTATGCATAAGGATTATATGACACTTAGACACAAATGATTCACACCTAGGAGAGGTAGGAGAAGAAGAGCAGAGAGAAACAAGGAGAGAGAGAGAGAGAGAGAGAGAGAGAGAG
The DNA here is from genome assembly GCF_013347855.1 of Anguilla anguilla. Taxonomy (NCBI): domain Eukaryota; kingdom Metazoa; phylum Chordata; class Actinopteri; order Anguilliformes; family Anguillidae; genus Anguilla; species Anguilla anguilla. The sequence goes on along the minus strand of NC_049203.1, from coordinate 43,517,880 downwards.
AGAGAGAGAAATGCCGGCAGTGGGAAAGACGGAGTAGTGTGTTAAACGATAAAGGAGCACTGCTGTCTGCCTCCCTGAAGGCTCATTGTCTTCTGTGGTGACAGGAGGGTTCTGGGCCACCAGAATTATTTCATTACACAGTTGTTGCGGTATCATAATCACACTCTTATTGTGTAACCCAGTTCCTGCTGCATGGGGAGTAAAGCAGCCAATGGGAGCTTCTGCAGCCTTGGGATTGGTTGAGGTTTGGAATATCATTAAGGGTAGATGCCAGGTGCCCCTCTACAGGGTGAAGAGTGCTTCAATGGCGTGTGCAGTTCTGAAGGAGAAGTTGTACCGTAGATGCAGGCAGTAAGAATGAACCCTGCCTTAATCCTACTGAAGCGAGTAGATTTAAACAGGAAAAGAGCACTAGCAGAGTTCAGTGAGATGCTGAAGTTGGTCTTGGTACTAGCCTGTCCTCTTTTTCACATGGGCGAACCAATTATTCATGTTTCAGGGCTGCTAGGTAGACCAGCAGCCTCTTCACCAAGTAAAGCACATGAGTAATCAGACAATAGATTGCCATTTCATTTTATTACTCTTCATTTTAATTTAACTTCAGTTGTTTATTTTTTGTTTAATATTCTTTTTTTTATTTTACACCTGTCATTGAATTTAGATGTAAACTTTCCAGGGGAAGACATAAGCAAAAATTTGAAAATAGAGAATTTTATTTATGATAGATGGATAGAGCACAGGAACTTTTGGAGGGATAGAAAAAGTTTAATAATATATTATGGTAATTACACATTATGCAAGCTAGGTTTTCATTTAAAATGTTATGAATTTACCCCCCCCCCCCCACCCCAGAGAGATGTCTTAAACTGCCTTTTTTTAAACAATGCAGGGCTCGGAAGAGAATGAGATAGAGAGGTCACCTTTGACTCCTGCTCATGGGAAAAATATTATGGGCCCAAAAATAGCTGAGATCAAGTGTTAATGCACTGCATTCTGGGATATAACAGGCTCTCAGTGCTCTGCTGAAGGCCAGAATCGTTGACGTACAGTGTCTGACTGGTACAGACCAGCGTTTCCACAACAGAACCCACAGACCCCCACTGCTTTACTGTAGCATGTCCTAAAGGATCATGGGAAATTTCCCATGCTTCCCTGTGGCTTTAGCTCGTTTCCTCTGTGTGTGTGTGTGTGTGTGTGTGAGAGAAGAAGAGAAGAAAGGGGGAATGATAAAAAAATGAAGGTGAGAGAGAGAGAGAGAGCGAGAGAGAGTGTTTGTGTGTGTGCAAATACTATTATTTTAGTATGAAGAATGCAAATCCCTTTTTATTTCATGAACATTATTTCCCCATAATCACGTAGAATTACAAAAATAAACGAATAATAATACTAATGATAAATAACAAGAACTCTAAACTATAAATAACAGTGAGAGGACGGGTGGTGACTGAATTACCGACAAAGAGGTGGGGTCACTCGATCATTCATTCTCACATCTTTGATTCACTTTCACATGACTCTTAACCAAGAAACGAAGCCTTCAGTGACCTGAGTCTGTGGCTCTGTCCAGGGCTACAGAATTTGCAAATATGCAATTTTATTTGTTTTATTTCTGACAATGAAAAAAGAAATGGACAAAAAAACTACACCCATAAGAAAGTGTTCTTAAACCACTGGTAATAACAGCAAAGTATATTGTGAGCTTTATGCTGTTAGTTTTTCATTTGATTTTTTGATTAGTATTATTTTCCAAAGTCACTTCCTTCAGTATCTTTTTTTATGACTGTGTCGTAATTTGAGTTAAACTGTGAAACTGAACACGTTTGATCTAGGTTACTTAGGGAAGAAATACAAATAATGGGGAAAAAATTGCTGTTTTGTCCCTTGACAGGGGCATACAATGACAATCTTATTAGTTTCTTTAAATCTGAAGTCCTTACCCTGCTAACACGTAACAAACTAGTAATGTTGCTGTGATGTTTTATCTATATAATAGCATTGAAGTAACATTGCAGCAATGTTGTGACTGTGTTGAACGTTAGCTGGGCGTTGTGTCTTCAGGCTACTGTAAAATGCCTTGCTCTCATGGTCAGCCCTGGTCGTTAGACCAAGATTTTGCACCGTACATCTGAAGTTAAGGTATTGTAAATGCGTTAGCGTTTGTATCATACATGGAATCTTGGTTGTTACGATAGCCTTATTCACTTTTTTCTAAATAAATAAATGAATTAAAAATAAATACGTAAATAAATGAAATGATACGGAAAAGAGAAAAACAAAATAGACACCACAATAAATCAACACACTTTTTTGGTTACCAGCTTATGTACATAATGAAGATAAAACCTGATAGTTTTTTTTAAAGAAACTCTTAAGTAAGATGTTTTGTATAAAATGAATTTTTGCTATGTATTTTAGCTAGTGATCATCAGAATTCCCATACTATCCTTTCCCCCCCACTCCCCCACACCCTTTGCACTGTTTCATTGAAATTTGGTTTAAAATGATAAAAAACAAAAAACCTTGCCAAACCAACTGCTGCATATTTGTGCCATAAGTGTGTACCATAAATATTTATTTAATTTGTTTAGTTTGTGTTTTTTTTTTTGGTTCTTTTTTTGTCAGATATGTAAGTAACACAGTATTAAGGTTGAGTTGTACGTTTTTATCTCCCCGATTCCTTTAGTGTGTACTGGGCTGTGGGTGGCTTTAGTCCTGCTCTGCATCTCGTAAAGGCTAGGCTGTGAATAAATCACACACATTCCACCGATCTGTCACAAGCGGAAATTGTTTTTCAATAAAATGTTTTTCCTATGGAGATGGTCTCTGTCTGTCTTTCTTCCTCCGCGGGATTGTGCGTCGTTCCGCACGGGGGTTGCGCACCGTGCTACTGCAGGACTGGCGGGGAATGTTCGAGTTGAGCGTCTAAATAAACGCAGTTCTCCTTCAAGACCGTCGATGCGCTGTTTGTGATTTGGCTGCTGTAGACGTTTCTTTTTTTGGGGTGATCTGTTTATCCCTTAGCTTTTAGCTTTTGCCTAATTTGGAATGGCCATTTATATTTATATTATTATTATAAATTTTTTTTTTTGCTTGTTCTCTGTTTTCTCTAAATTTGGAATGTCGAAAACGTATATCGGGGCTCATAACTGGCCCCTCGGATATTAATTTGGGAACGCCCAGACAAGCGGGTGCAGGTGGTGTCAAGCGGCCATTCTAATCGCACCCTGGGCAGGTCACTTTCCAGGAAGAGCGCTGCACGTGCCCTTGGACCAGGCTGGATGCGCACGCCTATCTGCCCAGAGCACCTGCTGGTGCGCGATGAGGACGGCAAAACTTCTGATGTAAAACTTCTGGGTGCGTCACTGCACCAGGGAACCAGCATGTCCCTCACAGTTTTTTGAACTAGATGTTCCATCCAGTGATCAATCAAAAAAGGATACGTGCTTAACTTTATGAAACAGAATAAAATAGGACACGATGTCCGTGCCTGGAGGTCGTGCTATCCCTTGCTTCTCCCCAGCACCTCTTTATTCGTGTCCTCTGTTTAGGGCAACCACAGGCTTGTTTGAAGCTGGTTAGGTCCCCCGGGTTCCATTTGCTATGTTATGATTCGTAATTGAGGATGGGTCTATCTCCTGGATCCATGTGAAGCATGAAGAAGAAGATATGGGGCTTACAATCCCCCCCCTCCCCTCTCTCTCTCGCTCTCTCTCAATCTCTCTCTCTCTCTCTTTCTCTCTCTCTCTATCTTTCTCTCTCTCTCTCTCTCTCTTTCTGCCCCTCTGTCTCTAATTTAGCCCCATTAGTTGTTAAAGAGCTGAGCAATTACAAGCCTGGGAGAAAAGTTACCCTCCATCACCGAAGCCGCGGCGGGCGCTGGCGGCGCTGGCGCGGTAACTCCGGATCTCTGTGGTAACGAGCGCCGAGCGGAAGAGGGGAGGCCGCTCGGCTCGGGCGCGGTTTAACGCCGTGACGCACGCGGGCGAGCCACGGTCACAGAGCTCCTTCCTGCCGCCCGTGACCGCACGCTGCGTGCCGCACGCTGCGACGTGTGTGAGCCGGGTCTGTGTGCGGCCTCTTCCTCTGGGCAGACCTTCTCTCAGCGCCAAAGTCTCAGTCTGCGAAGACAGATGCTGTCTCCGTGTACAGACTGTTTCTTTGTGCGGTCTGTGTGGATGTGTGCACTGTGTATGTGTGTCAGCCTTTTCTCTGTGTGAACTGTGTGCAGACTGTACCTGTGAGCTAGCCTTTTCTGTGTGTGAACTGTGTGCAGACTGTACCTGTGTGCTAGCCTTTTCTCTGTGTGAACTGTGTGCAGACTGTACCTGTGTGCTAGCCTTTTCTGTGTGTGAACTGTGTGCAGACTGTACCTGTGTGCTAGCCTTTTCTCTGTGTGAACTGTGTGCAGACCAGTCCCTGTGTGCTAGCCCTTTTTCTTTCTTCTCATAGAACTGTATCTTTGCTGTGTCTAGCTGACTGTGGGTAAATCCGAAGGACTCTATAGTCACACAGCTTCTCATTCACACAATATCAGATTTGGGCTGATGCCACAAAAGCAAACGATGACAGAACACTCCGCACAATGTCTCTCTCTTCCCTGCCTGCACTCTACACTACACTGCAATGTCTCTCTCTCTCTCTCTCTCTCTCTCTCTCTCTCTCTCTCTCTCTCTCTCTCTCTCTCTCTCTCTCTTTTTCTCCATCTCTTTCTTTCCCTCATTCAGAGCAACATTATTTCATGCTCCTTTGATGCGGTGAAGTGTCCTCCTTTCCTCCACCTTCTCTTTAGTCTCAATGACCCGGGGGTTTCTGTTTAATAGACTCTCCACTCATGTGTCCTTGAGCCTTTATGTAACCCCCACCCCCCCATCTCTCTCAGGAGCTGAGGGGGTTTCAGCGCTGAATCTATTCAACCTGTGCCACAGTGTGACCCTGGCACAAACGCCAAGTGGCGCACGCATTTCTCCGTGAGGGGGAGGGGGAGGGGGAGAGAGCACGGGCGCGGGCGCGACTCTTTAGAGCGGCGGGCAGAAACGCCGCCGGGGGGGGGGGGGGGGGGGGGGGCATCTGTGCTTGCGCGCGGCGGTTCAGAGCGTCTAAACGAGGGAGGCGCGAAAGGACGAGGAGCTCTCCTGAGAGACGGGGGGTTCGAGGACGGATCCCCCGAGCCTCTCGCCGCTGACCGTGGCCCGCTCACGGTCTCCCCGGCTCGTTTTCGACTTCGCGTCTATCGTCTGTGCGCCGAAAAAAACAACAAGCTCGTTCTCTCCGCTGGATTTCCTCCCCTTTCCGCTGCTTTCTCAGTTCTCCATCTCATTCTCTCTCATTCTCTCTCCCTCCGTCTGTCTCTCTCACTCTCTCTGTCTCTCAGGGGCATGGTGGCCCAGCTCATGCCAAGTGCACTTGAGTTTAGAGCTCAGGGATCAAATGCAGCCAGAGAAACAATGTCAGGAGAGAATTAAGCTCACTGCCTGTTTAAGGAAACGCATGCATTTACACCTACCCCCCCCCCCCCCCTCTCTCTCCACACACACTCATGCACACACACACACACACACATGCGCACACACACGCACCCACACACACACGCACTCTGCTACTCATGTCCTGATATATTCTCCATACGCACCATCCTCTTGTAAAACCCTTTGCTTATGTTAATCAATGCTCAGCATTATTAGTGCGTTTTCTCAGAGAAGGAAAGGGCAGGAGTCTCATTAGCATTTGATTTTTATTATTCATACGTACCGACTCTCCATTACTCCTCCACTAATTGGGACCCATTATCAAGAATTTGCATCGATTGCTTTGTTCTTTTAATATTCTAAAACGTAGTGGAACATGACTTACTTGAATGTGAATCGAATTCTGGGAAGGGAAAAAAAAACAGAACGATTATTTTCCATTCACACGTATTTTCCATTTGCTGACTAATATTTTTTGCATGTATACATAAAAATATATTAGAAATATATGGAATCTGCTCTTTGCCATAGTTCTTAAAGTACAATACACAGTAACTTATGAAGTGTTAAGTCAACTCTAACAGAGTACATGAGTCCAACTGCCTGAACACTTTACTGTGAAGAGAGGTTTTAGGATTGTGATAAGCAGAGAAAAAATGGTTTGTGTGAAAGCCCACTTTGGCAGTAGTGCAGTAGTCTTGGGACACAAACTGTTCAGAAGCCTGAAAACCCTATTTCATTGTCTCTCCCTCTAACACTGACCCCTGCCGGAGTGTTTGCCTAACATTTTGACTTTGTAGTTGCCTTAACACAGTATAGCTCATTAGCATTAATTCAGTGTGGAGGTATGTCATTGCAACTCTTTACATTGAATGTGAAATGAAATAATTACAAAGGAATTAGAGCATTAACAGAAATAACGGGAAGCAATGAACAATACATGCTAGACCACTTCAAAAGGTCTACTTTTATTGGCACATGAACATGGTGCACACAAACTTTTCACCAGTTGCCTTCTGAAGTGCGTTGGACTGTGTCAAAGAATGGATTTCACACCATGTTCAAATCTTCTGCCGCCAGACAAATTAATAAGAATTTAGTAAATCTGAATTTGCATTTCATAATTTTAAATTGTATGTTTTGAACTTAAATTTGATTGCACATAATTTGTATTTCATCACTGATTTCATGTATTTCGTAAACACTTGAACTTGTATTTCTTCGTCAGTGTTCAGTTTTGGTTCAGTTAAAAGCTGAATTTGAAACTTGAAAGCTCTATTCAGGCTTTCAACTCTCAAAAAGCCACAATTTTAGATTTGACTCTTCTGAAGCTTTCAGCTCCTCAAAAGCTTTCTGATCTACTAAAACTCTGGAAGGTGGTTGGCTTTTCCATGTTTCTGATGCCATGTTATTCATTTCCTGTTTTATTATCTCCAGTCAGCTACCTGCCTTTTACCCAGACAGATTTACCTTCACACTCGTATTTCTCGGCACAAGAACGGAAACATTTTCTCTGTAGAAAATGCTTCAGGCATCAGCACATGGGGGAAAGATTTAATGCAACAGTAACATTAGACATTGTGAGGACAGTCTGCATTGGTCTTTATATTAGCTGAATATGACTGAAGGTAATGCAACAGTAACATCAGACACTGTGAGGACAGTCTTCGTTGGTCTT